>NW_012098777.1:267380-273328 GCF_000951045.1 Mandrillus leucophaeus
ATGCTTTTATAATTACAATATTACATAAAAATTTAAGCATTCTTTTAAAAATAACTCTATATATGGTTTGCTTCCATAGAAGAGAGTTCTAAAATGTTGACAGTTATTTGCTTCCAATCTATAACATTTGTTAATTAATCATACTAAATGTTTAAACTGAATGACACAATTATTTCATACTTTAAACATGTGCCTTTCTTCTATTTCATTTTGCTTTGTATATAATTTTCTTTAATACTCCTTTGCTATCAAAACAACTCCCCACCAGGAAAAGGGTTGCAACTATTAAAGGAATGCTTGGAAATAACTTGGAAGCCCATCTGACCTTCAAATCTGTCTCTAGAATAATCTTAAGTGTATTAGATTATTATAAGAAACATTATAACAAATCTGTGATGCCAGAGAATTTTGATGCATCCCCCTAACTACATTTATATAAATAACAGTATGTAAGTTTGCAAGTATGGGACCCTGGGATGAGACTTTCCTGTCTTCTCAGGTGAAGTTATAAGTATTGCCAGCAGCTCTTATTGTCTGCAGGAATTGATGACGCATCTACCCGAAAGTGAAATCTAAGCATTCCGTAGACTCTTGCATATAATTTTCTACTTCACCATGACTCTCAAGTAAAGTATCATGCCTACAGATATTCAAAGCTGTTACCCCATCAACTACAAGTAAATGTTTATTTGCTATACTAAAAGAAAGCTCACAGAGATAATGAAACCAATAAAAACATTTAAGACTACTGAAGAAAATATAGAGGGAAAGTTCCACGACATTAGTGTAGGTAAAAACTTTTTGGATATGACTCTAAAAACACAGGTAACAAAAGCAAAAATAGACAAATGGAATTACTTCAAATTAAAAAAAAAACTTATATACAGAAAAAGAAACAATCAACAGAAAAAAGAAACAATCTATAAAATGGAAGAAAATATTTGCAAACAGTACATGTGCTAATGGGTTAATATCCAAAATATATAAAGAATACCCAACAGTAAGAAAAAAAAAAAAACTCATTTAAAAATGAGCTGAGGATTTGAATAGGCATTTCTTTAAAAAATTATACAAATGGCCAACTGATATATTAAAAAATACTCAACATCACTAATTATCAGGAAAATGCAAATAAAACCACAATAAGGTATCATCTTATACCTGTTAAGTTAGGCATTGTAAAAAAAGAAGAAATATAAGTGTTAGCAATGATGTGAAGAAAAGAAAACATTTATATGTTATTAATTCCTATCCTGACCACTGAAAGTTTCTCCATATTAACAAGAAGGCATCCGTACTGTCTGATTATGTGTTCACTGCAGTAGCATTTTCATTTTCTTTTAAGAACTTTTCCTTTGCAATCATAATTTTGCTGAGTGGTACAAAAAGCATAGCTTTTGGTATATCTCGTGTTTTGAGATGCCTTTCTTGTATTTCATTGGTAGAAATGTAAATTAGTACTGCTATTTTGGGTAACAGTATGCAGGTTTCTCAAAAAATTAAAAATGTAGTGACCATATGATCCAGTAATCCCACTACTAGATATATACAGGCATACCTAGAAGATATTGGAGGTTCAGTTCCAGACCACCACAATAAAGCAAATATCACAATAAAGCATGTCATAAATTTTTTTTTTAGTTTCCTAGTACATATAAAAGTTATGTTTATACTATACTGTAGTCTATTGAGTGTGCAATGGCATTATGTTTTAAAAAACTGTACAAAATTAAATAGAGTTAGGTAGGGTCTTGCTCTGGATTAGGCTTTGGCTTAAGGAACTGTTGTAGATGACTTCATCTTCTATCCTGACCACTGAAAGTTTCTCAACATTAGCAAGAAGGCATCTGTACTGTCTGATCATGTGTTCACTGCAGTAGCATTTTTATTTTCTTTTAAGAACTTTTCCTTTGCATTCATAATTTTGCTGAGTGGTGCGAGAAGCATAGCTTTTGATATATCTTGTGTTTTGAGATGCCTTTCTCACTAAGCTTAATAATCTCTAGCTTTTGATTTAAAGTGAGAGACATGAAATTCTTCCTTTCGCTGGAACACTTAGAAGCCATTGTGGGGCTATTAGTTGACCTAATTTTAGTATTGTTGTGCTTAGAGAATAAGGAGGCCCAAGGAGAGGGAGAGAGAGAGGGAACAGTGGGTTGGTAGGCAGCCAGAACACACACAATATTTATTGATTAAGTTTGTTGTCTTTTATGGGTATGGTCTGCAGTGTTCCAAAACAATTACAATAGTATTAATAATATCAAAGAATATTGATCATATCATCATAACAAGTATGATCATAATAATGATAAAATTGAAATAGTGTGAGAATTACCACATTGTGACAGAGAGATAAAGTGACCACATGCTGTTGAAAAATGTCACCAATAGACAATATTGATGCAGCATTGCCATAAACCTTCTGTTTGTGAAAAATACAGTATCTGCAAAGCACAGTAAGTACAGCAGAATAAAATAAGGTATGCCTGTATAACCAAAGACAATAAAATCATTATGTTGTAACACTACCTGCATTCACTTGTTCACTGCAGCTTTCTTCACAGTAACCAAGATATGAAATCAACCACAGGGTTCATCAATGGATGAATGAATAAAGAAAATATGGTATATACATGAGGGAATAATATTCAATATTTTAAAATAGGAAACCCTGTTATTTGTGACAGCATGGATGAACCTGGAGGACGTTATTTTATGTAATACCAGCCAGGCAAAGAAAGACAAATACCACATGATCTCACTTATAAGTAGACTCTAAGAAAGTCAAACTTATAGAGACGGAGAATAAAATGACGGTTACCAGAGGCTGGAGATTGGGGAGATTAGGAAGACGTTATTCAAAAGACACAAAATTTCAGTTAGATGGAAAAAATTACTTCAAGAGATCTATTGTACATCTTGTTGACTATGGTTAAAAGCAATATTGCACACTTGAAAATTACTAAGAGAATAGATTTTAAGTATTCTCAGCACAAAAAAAAGCTAAGTATGTGAGGTAATGTATATGATAAATAGTGTAATTTTGCCATTCCACAATGTATACATATATGATAAAATTATGCTACATACCTTAAATATATAGAAATTTACTTGTCAATTAAAAAATGTATATATTAGTATTTAATCAAAACAAGGATCATAGAGAAGCTCTTAGATAACAGATGTCTCTTAGACAGCAGTGACTCAAAAAACACTAAAGTAATATTTGATGACCATATATTCTGAAAGGAGTTAAATGTGCAAAATTCCTAATACTACATCTGTAGTTAATTTTTCATATCAATGTGATTCCAGGATGAAATTTCAGTCAAAATTACAACTAGAGGTCAGGAGTTGCAGGTCATTATAGTGAAATTTTCTCAGAGAACAGTGAATCTAGACAGGAAAGATCAACTTCTTAATTAACGGACTAAACTAATATATTCATTTTTGTTTATTTCTAAGAATTACAAATAAAAGTTGCATTCAGTGTATTTACTGTTATCATAGAAAATTTACTTTATTGTGGGGAAAGTAATAACTTTCTCTTAATAAGAATCTCAGTAAGGTCACCCAAATAATTTATTCATCTTTTGATATTCCTTTTAACTTAATAAGCTTTTTGAAAATAATAATTCAGACATTATAGTATACCTATCCCACAGAGATACTACTCTTTATATGTTGTCTATCATAGTAAAAAATAAAAACTGTATTCAAAAAATCAAAGAACAGTGAATCTTTCAGAAACATAAGGATTATATTAGAAAAGCAGTGACTTTTATAATTTTTTTCTTTTTCATTGATTTGATTACTTACTGCTTTCAAACATATATGCTATATGAAATAATTTCAATATGTGACAGACTTGGGCATGACCAGAGAGATGGAATATAGCCTATTTAAGTAACTATCTATATGCCCTAAATTTGAAAAAGCTTTATAATAAGGTGGTAGCAAGCTCTACGGTAGAAGGTAGCCAGCTTTTTCTGTTTTTTTTGCAGTGCAAGCCTAAGGATTTTGAACTCAATTGTCAAGGCCAAATCATGGCAACCATGTACTGGGATGTTGAGGGAATCATCATGATTGACTATGAGCATCTCTAACCTGACAGTGAAGTATTGGAGTGACCGACGGAGTGAAGTACACAAGACTATCAAGGAAAAGTCTGCTGATGTCTCATTACAACCAAAGTTACCAACGATTGCTGAAAAAGCAGCAGCTAACCACACCAATTACAGTCAAATGCCAAACATAATTGGTAGTCACTTTAGAGCAATTGCTAAGAACAAATTAAATTACCTAATGGCAATCTAATGATTTATATTGGAAAAATCAGACTTTTAAGGAATTTTCAGGATTTCAATGCTGACAGTAAAGTTGAGAAACCACATTTCTTAAAGATAAGATTTCAGTCATTGAGTGACATTCTGGAAACTTGCCCATTTTTTCTTCTAACTTGGTGACATGTTAAGTCAAATTAATGCTGCTTATTACCCTACTGATCACTACATGAAATAATGTCATTATTCCACAAGTAATCAAATTTGAGAAACAAAATCTAACACAAGTGGTTGATGGCGCCATTCTAAATGTAACAGTTATCAGAGAGATAATCAAAATATTGCAACAATTTTTATTTTATTTTTAAATAATGGCATTTAAAATTTTTCTATTTCAATTTTGGAAAAGTGTCAGAAGGCAATACTTTAGGTGTAGTTTCAATTTTCCAGGTCTGGGACATAAGGGACTCTAAACTCTAAATTTCAACATTTGCCAGTATACTCACGACAGTCATCAGGTTCATCAGATCCATCACCACAGTCATCCACAGTGTCACATTTCCACCAGAATGGAATACATTTGTCAGTTTTGCAACGAAACTTTAAAAAGAAAAAAAAGAAAAAAGAAAAAAAATGTTGAAGAACCCAGTGCCTATATAATGGATATTTTAAAATTTGGCAACATAGCCTAGCCTACATTTTTGCTGCAAATGTGAACAACGGTGATTTTGGAGAATTCCACAATAGGAACTAATTACACAACAAACTATAACATGATCTTCCAGGAGAGCATATTGTTCAGGAAAACCTCTTGAGATGACCTGCAAACACAGACAAGCTCTCACATTTACATGTTGTCTAAAGAGCTACTTGGTTTTGTGGTTGGTTGGTTGGCTGGTTCACTGAGATGGTGTCTCCCTCTGTCACCCAGGTTGGAAGGCAGTGGTATGATCTCAGCTCTCTGGAGCCTCAACTTCTTGGGCTCAAGAGATTCTCTCACCTCAGCCTCTGGAGTATTTGGGACTATAGGTATCTGCCACCTTGCCCAGCTAATTTTTGTATTTTTTGTAAAGATGAGGTTTCACCATGTTGCCAAGGCTGGTCTCAAACTCCTGGGCTCAAGTGATCCTTCCACCTAGGCCACCCAAAGTGCTGGTTCACAGGTGTAAATAAATCACCGCACCAGCCCTGAAGGGCTACTTGTACACTACAGCAGCAGACATGAGTACTTGCTACAGAGATCCTGTGGCCTGAAAAGTCTATAATATTTACTATCTGGCCCTTTACAGGAAAAGTTTGGCAAACACTAAATAGGGCTAAAAACTATCAGGCATATCAGGAAGAGATATCCAGTCAAACTAATTTAGGTAATTTGAATTAATTTAATTTAATTGCATTTTATTCAGAATCTTGGGCAATTCAATTAACATCTCTCAGTCTGTGTTCTTTAGCCACCAAAAGAGGATCTGAAGATAATCTGAAGTATCTTTTCCAGCTCTGTCATGCTGTGATTCCATAAACATTCCTGAACACTGAAAATACTGCCTTTAGCCATGATGAGTATGCACCCCACATAAATTTTAAGAATATCTCTTTAAAGCATTTAAGGCTAACATAGTTCTTTTCAGTTTTCAGAATTCCTAATAAATGCACATGATCTTTTAG
>NW_012098777.1:273933-276159 GCF_000951045.1 Mandrillus leucophaeus
AAAGCTCAGTTCAGTTATGTTTTAGTAATTTATGACCATAAACTAATTACTTTCTCAGTACCACTCAGAGAGAAGGAACTAAAGACAAAAATCTCACATTCCATTCAGAGCACATGTATCTGGAGTAGCTGTCACTAAAAAAAAAAAAAATTCACTTGAAATTAGTTAAACCAAGCGGTATGTAACGTTTAGTCGATTTCTCCTGGTATATCAAATTATTTTCCCCTTCAATTTAGTAGAACTTCATTGAAAAGCATATATCATAATATTCATCTAGAATTAAAAACATTTCTAAATGTTAATTGAGATGATTTTCTAAAAGTTACTAACTTCTTTTAGAAGTGCTTATGTTGTTATTCCCATATAAGTGACTGACAGCAAGCTGGCATTTATCTTAGCATGTTACATACAAGAAAGATTTGTAACAGAAAACTATAGCCTAGGCTGAATTATTACTAATGAAAATAGATTAGCAATCTAAAGGTTTGTTTATTTAGAATACTGTTAATTTCTTCAAATAACAGATTATTTGATGTTGGCTTTTGCTAAATTTATCTGGATATGATGGACTGGATTCATGATAGATTTACATCATTTAAAAAATATGAGTGTGAATTTTGTCTCCCAGTGGCAATACAAGAAGGAATAGAGCTCTATGAATCCAATGGGAGATCTGACTGTTCAACTGATTTTTCCATATTTGCTTAGCTTGTACATTTCTGTTGTGTGTGTGTGTGTGTGTGTGTGTGTGTTTTCAAAAAATATGAGAGGAGAAAACTTACCTTTATAGATAGTGACTGTCTGGGGATACAAGGGAAAGCAGTTACCCTTAACATTAAATATTTCTAGTCATTACAATATATTAAAACACATTAGTAGGAGAACAGCAGGTCTCCTGAGTATCTTCAAAGTCTTTCCAATCATGATTGGAAAAATATCTAAATTGCATATTTTTTTTATTCACTAAATGAGCCCGATTTAAATAAACATGAACTGTTGGAATTATATATGATATAATGATTTTGCTCTTCATTTGACTTTGATAATAACATTAAAGGGTTTTGAGCTAACGGAGGCCAGGGTAAAATATACTTATCTTATTTTTCATGTTAATCAATATTTTATTCTCACAGGAAGATCTCTTCTGTTTCATATCTTAGCTTCATTTCTACATACTTAAATTCAGTAACTTAAAAAAGATTAATGCTAAATATAAATATAAAACAGTCTTCATCATAAATGTTCTCTAAGACTAATATCATCATAAAATAAACTGTAGACTGTAATTATCACCCACAAGAAAAAGCTATAAAGAAACTACTAAATATGTGTCTACTAATATGAATACCAGGATAAAATGCAATCCCAACATGGTGAAGTTTAGTTGAAACAAGAAGAGTCTCTATTTTAAAGCTTAAGTAAAGCCATTTTTAAGTTGACTTTTTTTCTAATTAAAATGATTTTCATTAAATACTTGAAATGACTAGTGTTATATGAATTGAACTTAATCTTAACTTTTATTAGATTATCAGACTATGTTTTCAATTCTAATAGAATTCTTATTGATGTGATTTGCCTGTTTTTTCCTAAAATAATACTATTTGGTGAACATGTCATTTGTTGACAATCATTAGATGATATATCAAAATCCCTATGTAAGAATCAATAAAGAATGCAAAATTTTCATCAAAATACTTACTAGCATGATTGTAAACTGCCTAGATAATTTGCTTCCTTTAAAGGTCTACCTCACTGAAAATCATGTTTCTACAAACTGATTTTTCTCCAAGAAGTATACAAGAGATAGATTTTCCTCTTATTAGATCAGAAAAGAACCAGAGGTAAAATGGTCTCACAAACGAGAAGATTTACAGGGATAACCACTTAACACTTTGCATTACCTGTTCTTCATTAACTTTTTTTCTTTTGTTTTTTATTTGTTTTTATTTTTTGAGACAAGAGTTTCACTCTGTTGCCTAGGCTGGAATGCAGTGGAACGATCTTGGCTCACTACAGCCTCCGCCTCCGCCTCCTGGGTTCAAGCAATTCTCATGTCTCACCCTCCTGAGTAGCAGGGATTACAGGTCCATGCCACTACGCCCAGCTAATTTTTAATATTTTTTAGTAGAAATGAGGTTTCGCTATGTTGGCCAGGTGGCTCTCCAACTCCTGACCTCAAATGATGCACCTGCCTCATCCTCCCAAAGTGCTGGGATTACAGGCGTG
>NW_012098777.1:278409-283564 GCF_000951045.1 Mandrillus leucophaeus
TTTTTTTATTCACTAAATGAGCCCGATTTAAATAAACATGAACTGTTGGAATTATATATGATATAATGATTTTGCTCTTCATTTGACTTTGATAATAACATTAAAGGGTTTTGAGCTAACGGAGGCCAGGGTAAAATATACTTATCTTATTTTTCATGTTAATCAATATTTTATTCTCACAGGAAGATCTCTTCTGTTTCATATCTTAGCTTCATTTCTACATACTTAAATTCAGTAACTTAAAAAAGATTAATGCTAAATATAAATATAAAACAGTCTTCATCATAAATGTTCTCTAAGACTAATATCATCATAAAATAAACTGTAGACTGTAATTATCACCCACAAGAAAAAGCTATAAAGAAACTACTAAATATGTGTCTACTAATATGAATACCAGGATAAAATGCAATCCCAACATGGTGAAGTTTAGTTGAAACAAGAAGAGTCTCTATTTTAAAGCTTAAGTAAAGCCATTTTTAAGTTGACTTTTTTTCTAATTAAAATGATTTTCATTAAATACTTGAAATGACTAGTGTTATATGAATTGAACTTAATCTTAACTTTTATTAGATTATCAGACTATGTTTTCAATTCTAATAGAATTCTTATTGATGTGATTTGCCTGTTTTTTCCTAAAATAATACTATTTGGTGAACATGTCATTTGTTGACAATCATTAGATGATATATCAAAATCCCTATGTAAGAATCAATAAAGAATGCAAAATTTTCATCAAAATACTTACTAGCATGATTGTAAACTGCCTAGATAATTTGCTTCCTTTAAAGGTCTACCTCACTGAAAATCATGTTTCTACAAACTGATTTTTCTCCAAGAAGTATACAAGAGATAGATTTTCCTCTTATTAGATCAGAAAAGAACCAGAGGTAAAATGGTCTCACAAACGAGAAGATTTACAGGGATAACCACTTAACACTTTGCATTACCTGTTCTTCATTAACTTTTTTTCTTTTGTTTTTTATTTGTTTTTATTTTTTGAGACAAGAGTTTCACTCTGTTGCCTAGGCTGGAATGCAGTGGAACGATCTTGGCTCACTACAGCCTCCGCCTCCGCCTCCTGGGTTCAAGCAATTCTCATGTCTCACCCTCCTGAGTAGCAGGGATTACAGGTCCATGCCACTACGCCCAGCTAATTTTTAATATTTTTTAGTAGAAATGAGGTTTCGCTATGTTGGCCAGGTGGCTCTCCAACTCCTGACCTCAAATGATGCACCTGCCTCATCCTCCCAAAGTGCTGGGATTACAGGCGTGAGCTACCGGGCCTGGGCAATTAACTTTTTCCTTGAAGATGAAACTAATGAAGTGATACCTCCTCTCTTTCAGTTGTTTTCAGAAATATGGTTGAAAAGTATTGTCCACATTTGGATTTGTTTGCTTTGTCTTGCTATTGTTAAGTTTTTAAAAATTCATGATAGACTATTGGGGATATTTAAAAATTATAAATATTTTAGTGTTGTCATCATGGATACCAAATTGGGAAATAATTTTATTAGATAAATAATACTTTCAGGGTGAGTTAGGTTTTCATTTATTTGATTAATCTAATTTGTTGGCATTGGATAAACAGTTACAGATTTTCATATATAATATTTTTAAAAATGTTATACCTTTGATGCCTGTAGTGAGTCTGATGTTTTACTCTCTGTGCCTTGCTATTTGAGATGTTCACCTGTGCTTCAAAGAATACCGTGATTTTGCTGTATTTTTAGTTGGCTATTAAACCATCGCCACTGTAGTGACTCAGGCAGGCATCATCTCTACTAAGCCAGTGACAGCCTCAGTTTTGGGCCTCAACAGACTGATATATGTATGATCACTCCAAAGCAAGAGACCAAAGATTATTCTAGAATAACCTGAGTGGACGCTACCTGAAAATTTGACTAAATAGCACCAATAGTATTGATAATCCTGTTTTAAAATATTAAAAAATGTTATTTCTCTCTTTAATTTAACCACTAAGAAAAATTCAGTCACTAATTTTATCTCTCATAATGGCTTAAATTTCCAGCTCTTTAAAAATAATACTTTTTTATACAAATACTCAGGGACATATAATTAGAATAACACATTTTGTAATAAAAGCAGAATCTATGGCTTGTGCTTTCAATGAGTCATCAGAACGTCCTGAGGGCAGCTCACACTACACACATGACATTTTATGTAAATTTCAGCTACAGTATACAAGAGTAATAAAAAAATCTACTATGTACCAGGGACTTCTCCCATTTAATCTGTATATGGCTTAGAAACAGTATAATCCCATTTAAAAGATGAGAAAACCAAGGTACCAAGAAGTAACAAACTCAATTTAAAGTCGAGTCTGGGTTATGATCACAGAGGGTCTGGCTTCAGAGTCTATGCCCTTAACCTCTACACATTCCGACTCCCTGAAAAAGTTCTAGTAGTTGTTATTTATGCAGTTCTTTCGTGTATGATAGTCCTAAGTCTAATCTGAAATGCAAGCTGAGCTAAATTTAGCTTCTCCATTTTGAAGATAGAAACAATCTAAGTGAAATTCGGTCTCTTGCAATGAAACCACTGCTAGTAACCGGAAAATTAGCAAATTCAAACATAGGATTCTAAAAATAAATTTAGTCATTTAAAAGACAAAATATAATTTGACAATTTTATCTTAAATCCAACAAGATAGTGGCTCATGTGTTACAAAGTACAGTTTTATAATGTGATATGACTATTGTCCAAAATTTGAAAGTAATAAAATCAAGTCCATGCAACTACCATACAGTAGACAACTTAACTCCTGGGATATCTTCAACTGAAAACAATTAAGTTTTAAAGAAAAAGAGGTTTCAGAAGAAAGTTATTTTGATCATATAATTTATTTTAATAAAAACAAAATCTAGAGACTTACTCTCTATATATCTTTTCCATATCACCAACTCTAAGAAATGGAAAGTGGGGAGAGTGACATAGAGCATATTATCTGGAGAGATTTCCTGCTCTGTTTAAACTCCACCTCCTTTTACCTACACCATTCCTCAATCACCTTGCCTTATTAAACTACATAAATCTCCTCTGTTGTTGCTGTTATGCCCACTTAGGATTTGAGACATTATTTGTGTGGATCTGTGAAATACTTTTTTCTTTCTCTTTCTTTTTTGTTTGTTTGTTTGTTCGTTTCCTTTTTGGCCTTTATTTATTCTTCCTAATGGCTAAGGTCCATTTTAATGAGGTGTTATAGTGCTTTTCCTTTATTCTGTGACCATCTCTACCATGTATGGAATGGTCATTCAATGTTATGCTAAACAAAAGAACTGATGTTTCACCAAACACTCTATAAGAAGATTCGCAGACCTCCACTCACCTGGCTGGCTGTGCAGTTGGATAGGCAAGTCCTATTATCAGCTGCCAGATAGAAGTTGGTGGGACATGCACAAGTGTGGGTTTTTCCAGGGGCTAAAAGGCACAGATGACTGCAACCACCATTATTTATCATGCAGAGATGTTTGGAGACTACAGATAAGAAAGAAACAACAACAACAAAACAGGATAATCAAAACTAGTAATATAACATGGGATTAGAGATAGGACACTTAAGCTTCATAACTTGAATTGGAATAAATCTTTGTAATCAAGAACTCATCAAGACTATAAATATAATTTTACTTTGTCACAAATGCTACTCATTGTCCATTGACATTAATTTGACCATTCAATAATTTTAAGGGTGCATTTCTACAAAACAAGAATTTTAGTAGGAAAAAACTGTCCATGAGAAAAATAAACAAGACTAGAAGCATTTTGGATGAAGACAACATATGTTCAGAAATACAAACATAAAATAAAACAATGAAACAATGATCTACACCTAGGAGTGTAATGGCTTTGCTTTATAGGCCAGATAGGTTTTTTAAGGAAAATAATCAAACCTTCATTTCACAAGGCCAGATGAAATTCCTATTAAACATATGTTGAAGAAAACTTGATAGAGTTGTCAGTTTTAAAATCTGAGAGCTACTTAAACATAATTCCTCCTACTCAACATTGCAGAAACTAAGGATCCTCTATTTTGTAAACAAATTATTTCAAGAATACAGTCTTCACTTATCTGACTAAGTGCATTATTATCATTTTAGCTTTATATGAGTTGAACAAATCTACAATTCTTTGTCCTATTATTGAGCTTCTATCATATGTCTTAAGAGCAGTACTTCATATTGATTGAATTCTTCCATAAAGTGATGCTAAATAATTAAATCTAGTAAACTTCATCAAAAATAAAATTACATTTAACCTTGAAAGAATAAAAAATGGAATGTTACTGAAAGATGTTAATGCATTTATGGAAATCATGGAAAGAATAATTACCATCAGGTTGTCTATAAGAATGATACACCTGGATATCTGTGATGGCATGCCATGAGTTAATCAGTGAGAGTCTGTCTGCTCCCGATGTTTTATGGGCACGGCTGAGTGACTTGGTTTTCCCATCAGTCCAGTAGATGTAGTCTTCAAACAATGTTAGTGCAATCACCCCTGGAATATCTTGATTAGGGACTGTAATAGGAGATGGTAAGATTAATGTTCAGTCTTGGAAGACTGCCAGTTAAAATATTCAATACTACATGGGCTGACAGATACAACTGCTACAGAACTTCATGTGAATAATTGCTGTGACAACCTGTCAGGCCAGCAAAGTTCTTTATTACCGGTTAAGAGAATGCAGGATTGGGCACAGGAGCTAGTTTTGCTCAGATTTGGCTTGGTTCAATCACTGGAAAAAAAAATGAATGTGATTCTTTCACCGTTAAAGCCTGCTTCACCAGAAACAAATACCATCCACCATTTTAAAATTCATAATTTATATATATGTGTGTATGTGTGTGTATACATACACACATATTTACATATATACATATATATCTCCTTCTGGTTGTTCTTAACTTAAATACCTAAATCTAAATGTCATTGTCCTACTTTTTTCACATGCAAAATGATTAAATTATAGGTCCTGGAAGGAATGTGTCTACTACCTGGAAATAAAGTGGCTGTGAAACTACTATAAACCTTTTCAGCCACTGAGATTTTATGAGCACTTTTACTTGCAAGGTGAGCTGGGATGGGGTAGAGGGAAATAAGTGTGGCAGATAATAATGTATTATGCAAATTT
>NW_012098777.1:283614-287245 GCF_000951045.1 Mandrillus leucophaeus
TTTTTTCTTTCTCTTTCTTTTTTGTTTGTTTGTTTGTTCGTTTCCTTTTTGGCCTTTATTTATTCTTCCTAATGGCTAAGGTCCATTTTAATGAGGTGTTATAGTGCTTTTCCTTTATTCTGTGACCATCTCTACCATGTATGGAATGATCATTCAATGTTATGCTAAACAAAAGAACTGATGTTTCACCAAACACTCTATAAGAAGATTCGCAGACCTCCACTCACCTGGCTGGCTGTGCAGTTGGATAGGCAAGTCCTATTATCAGCTGCCAGATAGAAGTTGGTGGGACATGCACAAGTGTGGGTTTTTCCAGGGGCTAAAAGGCACAGATGACTGCAACCACCATTATTTATCATGCAGAGATGTTTGGAGACTACAGATAAGAAAGAAACAACAACAACAAAACAGGATAATCAAAACTAGTAATATAACATGGGATTAGAGATAGGACACTTAAGCTTCATAACTTGAATTGGAATAAATCTTTGTAATCAAGAACTCATCAAGACTATAAATATAATTTTACTTTGTCACAAATGCTACTCATTGTCCATTGACATTAATTTGACCATTCAATAATTTTAAGGGTGCATTTCTACAAAACAAGAATTTTAGTAGGAAAAAACTGTCCATGAGAAAAATAAACAAGACTAGAAGCATTTTGGATGAAGACAACATATGTTCAGAAATACAAACATAAAATAAAACAATGAAACAATGATCTACACCTAGGAGTGTAATGGCTTTGCTTTATAGGCCAGATAGGTTTTTTAAGGAAAATAATCAAACCTTCATTTCACAAGGCCAGATGAAATTCCTATTAAACATATGTTGAAGAAAACTTGATAGAGTTGTCAGTTTTAAAATCTGAGAGCTACTTAAACATAATTCCTCCTACTCAACATTGCAGAAACTAAGGATCCTCTATTTTGTAAACAAATTATTTCAAGAATACAGTCTTCACTTATCTGACTAAGTGCATTATTATCATTTTAGCTTTATATGAGTTGAACAAATCTACAATTCTTTGTCCTATTATTGAGCTTCTATCATATGTCTTAAGAGCAGTACTTCATATTGATTGAATTCTTCCATAAAGTGATGCTAAATAATTAAATCTAGTAAACTTCATCAAAAATAAAATTACATTTAACCTTGAAAGAATAAAAAATGGAATGTTACTGAAAGATGTTAATGCATTTATGGAAATCATGGAAAGAATAATTACCATCAGGTTGTCTATAAGAATGATACACCTGGATATCTGTGATGGCATGCCATGAGTTAATCAGTGAGAGTCTGTCTGCTCCCGATGTTTTATGGGCACGGCTGAGTGACTTGGTTTTCCCATCAGTCCAGTAGATGTAGTCTTCAAACAATGTTAGTGCAATCACCCCTGGAATATCTTGATTAGGGACTGTAATAGGAGATGGTAAGATTAATGTTCAGTCTTGGAAGACTGCCAGTTAAAATATTCAATACTACATGGGCTGACAGATACAACTGCTACAGAACTTCATGTGAATAATTGCTGTGACAACCTGTCAGGCCAGCAAAGTTCTTTATTACCGGTTAAGAGAATGCAGGATTGGGCACAGGAGCTAGTTTTGCTCAGATTTGGCTTGGTTCAATCACTGGAAAAAAAAATGAATGTGATTCTTTCACCGTTAAAGCCTGCTTCACCAGAAACAAATACCATCCACCATTTTAAAATTCATAATTTATATATATGTGTGTATGTGTGTGTATACATACACACATATTTACATATATACATATATATCTCCTTCTGGTTGTTCTTAACTTAAATACCTAAATCTAAATGTCATTGTCCTACTTTTTTCACATGCAAAATGATTAAATTATAGGTCCTGGAAGGAATGTGTCTACTACCTGGAAATAAAGTGGCTGTGAAACTACTATAAACCTTTTCAGCCACTGAGATTTTATGAGCACTTTTACTTGCAAGGTGAGCTGGGATGGGGTAGAGGGAAATAAGTGTGGCAGATAATAATGTATTATGCAAATTTAATGATCATAAAACTGTTTAGGTGCAGATTAAAATTGTTTTATAATTATTCTTTCTGATGTTTAAATGTAAACAGTAGAGTGAGCATCACAAATGTGAATTATTCATTTGAGAGAGTCCAGGGTCCTATCCAGTAAATAAGATATGGTAGATCTGTTCAGTGGTTTGGGTTTAAATAATTTTAAACAGTGATAGAGTTTTCTTTGTGCTTCTACTTTCTCAAGATTGACAAATAATAAATGGAGAAGATGAAAATTCTCTAACTTATACAAACATACTATTTTTCTGTATTAATTTTGAGATATACTTTTAGAAATTCTGACATGTTCATTAATGAAAAAAGGTACGATATTTCCAGTAATATTTACTTTTTTCTTAGATTTTAATGACTGAAAATTAATGTATGGCATATTCCTCATTCATTAGTAACTAAAAAACTATCAAAATTTCAAATACAATTTAGTATTTACAAGAAGCTTTACAGCCTTATTTTTTAAAGCTGAGTAAATTTGTATTATCAACTAAAGCAGATATTTTAATTTTTTTGATTTGTTATTTGTATTCTGATAGGCCAAATGTTATCAGATAACTCACTACAACTAAGAGACAATAGAAATAAAAGAAATAAAATTAGAAACCTCAACATAAGTCATATATTAAGTCACTGAATACTATTTCTAATATAAAATCTAGTTAGAAATTCATCTCAGAACAGATACTATGCATATGAAGGATGTAAACATTTTAAAAATCCAGATTTGTACACTTTAGATGTTTTGAATTTTGATGTAAAAATCTAGATGTGCACACAACTTAATTATCTATGTGTTCTTGTAGACACAGATATCATTACTAAAATAAGTGAAATTAGATAGAATGAAAAGGAGGACACTTTACTATAATTAATTACGTGTGAGCTATTTATACAAACTAATCCCACCATTTTTCTTTGACTTTATAAATTCATACAAAAAAGATAAAATAAATGTGGCAAAATGTTAGTAATTAATTGAATCTTGGTGATGGATGATTATTATAAGATCCTTTCACCTTATATATAGATTTCAAGATTTTTAGAATAAAATAAAAATTTATGGGAAATGTTGAAAGCCTCAAAATATTTAATGTGAATCTCGTTAGATGCAAAGGTGATAGTTAAATCATTAAATATGGGCTCAAAAAGTAAATCATCATTTTTAAGGACCACAATCCATAAGAGATTTAATTTACTTATGTAAGAAAAATAAAGTTATTGTAAGAATCTGCCAATTAGCACATCAAAAGTAACAGTTTTTTTAATTATCAGCAGTAACTACAGGTGATATTTATTAAGCACTTGGGTGCACTAGAACTAGGTCAGTGGGAGAGGCAATTTATATATTTTATTTTATTTTATTTTATTTTATATTCTTAAAAACTCTATTGTGCAGTAGTAGTGATAAGGTTTGTCTCCATGTCTCCACTCAAATTTCATGTTGAATTGTAATCTCCAGTGTTGAAGGAGGGATCTGGTGGGAGGAGATTGGATCATGGGAGCGGATTTCTCCCTTGCTGTTCTCCTGCTAGTGAGCGAGTTCTCACGAGATCTGGTTGTTTTAA
>NW_012098777.1:289190-294284 GCF_000951045.1 Mandrillus leucophaeus
AAATAAAATAAAATAAAAGTTGTAAAGTCTTTATTCATATTTCAAAAGTAAAAAATAAGATATAGAATGCAATCACCAAATTATGTTATTACTTTTATGAAGGAATCAAGATTAGAGTAACAGGAGCTGAGAATTGATTTACTTGAGTTATAAAGTATTTATATATTGATTTGAAGGAAATACCTGAACAATCAGTGATCCATTAAGGTTAACTTATCCCTCACTCTATGGCTATGTTTGGAAAGGTAATCCCCAAAAACTTTAAAGTTTAAAAACATATCAAATCAAACATTAAATCCTACTATCTTTTTCTTTTTAATATATTTAAGACACTCCCATTTTTTAAAATAATTCTTGGTGCCATTATCCCAAATAAAGGCTCATATCCCGTCACACCAGTAATACTGCAAAATTATTCTAACTTGTCACCTTATTTTTAATCCCCTCCAATCTCTTTTATATTAGTCAGAATTGCTGCAGAAAATAGAAAACATATCATTAAGTCATAATTGAAGAGGGTTTAATAAACAATTATTTATAGAGATGGGCATGCAAAGGTACAAATAATGCATTGCTTTTTACTAGGTCTGTTACCAGAAGCTAGTGAAAAATGCAGCTGAGGTGAATAAAGCCATCCAACAAGAGCAGTGGCCTTTAGTAGATAGACTCAGGCACTGCTAAATCATTACAGTTGAGCATAGATGGAAGGGAGATGGATAAATATTCTGACTTCTTTTTCTGTCCACTATCTAATGTCCTTGCAATGCAATTCATGGAGGAAATTCAACTTGATGTGGGAAGGTAAAAGAACCTGGGTGAGGTAGTCCACGTAAGTCAGCTTTCCAGCACAGGAAGAGGACAAAGAGGCAAAGCCAGGATAACTAGAACTCCCACTAATTGATATTTCTCATATGTTTTCATCTAACATATATCTTCCCAGATCCAAAACCATCCATGACACCCATTCCCTGGGTAATATGGTGCAAACTATCTAGCTTAACTAAAACACTATCTGTCTTCAGAAGAGAGAACCAAGTATGCTCATTTGATCCCCTCTTTTGAGAGACCCTGACACTAATAATTTGCCCTGATATTTTTCTAGAAGAATAAGAGCACAACGAGATATGTAGAGAAGATAGGGTGTGACTTAAAGTAACATAGTGTGAAAAACAAAAAGAAAGTGATGATAAAGAAAAACAATTAGCACTGAAAAAATGGGGTGAGGTTAAGCAGAGGCTATGAAAAACTATAGTCTGGTAAACAGGTGATAAAATTAGACGGCGGCAGAAAGTGATTTAACGCGACAAAGAAAGTGGAAGATTCATGACAGCAGTCAGTGGGAGGGTGGGTGGATAATGGTTTCTAGCTGATGAAGAGTGACAAAGAGTGGGTGGGTGGGAAGATGGCCAAGGTAGACTAATCTCCAGAGAAGCATCATTGAGCCAGAGCTTTAGTTAAAAGCACCTGGGAAAAAAAGTTCATGCTTTATATAACCTTATGGCCAAGGACATTTGTTCTTTGCTAATAATTATGTATGTCTCCTTTGGTGTTACTGTGCAAAACATTTTAAAAAAATTATTTCCTAAAACTTACAACGAGCAGCTCTTAAGTGTTTTGTTTAATTTTTGCCTCTGTGAAAATTTTGCCTGTTTACTCTTTAATGCCATCCTACTTGATAGTAACAAACAGTATCACAAATAAAATTTAGGCAACAAGGTTCAAAAGCAATTTTTCAAAAAAAAAATAAAAGCATTAAGAAATGACAGGAACATGAAGGATGGCCAACATTTCCAACTGTTATGATAGAATATTGAAAGTTTATTTTTCTGATATTAAATATCATAGTCCTTCACTGAGACCTTGCTGGGATGGAAAGTAGTTTTTCCTTTTAGTATATGTCATAGTGCAGGAAAATCAGAGCTGATAGTGCCTGAAAGTAGATTATATGCTAACTTTTGAATAGTGATATTGATCAAATGTCCAAAATAAACTTGTATCCCTCCTTAGTGTAGTAGTTTATACTGGGACACTTAAAAAAGTGTAATACATAATGTCAAAGCATAGAAATTAATACTGTGGCTAAGAGTGGCGGCTCACACCTGTAATCCCAGCATTTTAGGAGGCCAAGAAGGGTGGATCACCTTAGGTCAGCAGTTCGAGACCAGTCTAGCCAATATGGTGAAATATCATCACTACTAAAAATATAAAAATTAGTCAGGCATGGTGGTGCATGCCTGTAGTCTCAGTTACTCAGGAGGCTGGGGCAGAATAGCTTGAGACCAGGAGGCAGAGGTTGCAGTGAGGCAAGATCGTGCCACTGCACTTCAGCCTGAGCAACAGAGTGAGACATTGTCTCAAAAATAAGCAAATAAATAAATAAAACTAAACAAAATAAAAAAAGAAATTCATACTGTATTTCGAAATCTTTTTCAGATTTAAGCCATTATTAGAGCTGAAGGCATCCATGGCCCATTATTTTCTAGTATTTCTTGCCTCATGTTGTCTACATTCTCATTTCAAATAATATGCACTCTCCATATATATTAGGAGTATTAGATTTAATACCATTTAATCCCTTCCTGTCTCTTACCTATTTTTAAATTGTTTATAATAGAAGGTCAAATATAGCCATTTCAACATTTACTATCTAAAGAGTATTCCTGTTAATGAATGTGAAGTTTTATAAAGCAGACTCTCTAAACTGTTGTATACTCTTTTGAAAATAAGACTGACTAAAAATACATTAGTAGGATGATGACAATTCTCTCTAACCTGTCAAGTAAACAAAGCAACATCGCTTCATGCACTCGGTAAAGCATATTCCTTTTGCTTCAAAACTTTCTGGGCCCTTCTGCTGGTGATAAAGCCTTCACAGTACACAGAAATGTGATAGTCTGAACCGGACTATAAGTACTTACTATAAGAATTATTATATTCCACACACATATACATAAGGAATTTCTTTGTTAGAGAGTCTTAACAAAAAACAGAAGCCTTTGAAAAGCATTTGCCTCTGGGACAGATATCAAGTATAGTTATTTACATGAGTTTAGTATCTGGTCTTCTCATATTCCTGTAATGATAAATACATTTCTAAAATAAAAATGTAAAAGAGTGTAACATATCACAAGCATTTTCATTAGATCATTCTTGCATTTCTACAAATAAATACCTGAGACTGGGTAATTTATAAAGAAAAGAGGCTTAATTGGCTCATGGTTCTTCAGGCTTTACAAGAAGCATGGTGCTGACATCATCTGTTAGGCCTCTAAGGAGGCGTCAAGAAGCTTATAATCATGACAGAGGAAGAAGGGGGACCAGACATATCACATGGCAAAACAGGAGCAAGAAGCAGGTGGAGAGGTGCCACACACCTTTAAATGACCACTATCATGAAGACAGCACAAGCCATAAGGGATCTGCCCCCATGACTCACCACCTCCCACCAGGCCCCAACTCTAGCACTGGCAGTTATGATTCAACAAGAGATTTGGGCAGGAACAAATATCCCAACTATATCAGTGTTCCAGGTAGTCCCAGATAAGGGAAGAGTAAGTGAGAGAATTGGTAGAACAGTGCTTCTCTGTCCTAGATTCAACCTCAGCCAAATTCCTGTTAAGAAATGTTAGAAAAGTCACTGAATACATAGAACCCCTATTCTATGAATAAGAACAATGCACAATAGTCTGCCAAAACAACATGCCTAAATTAGGAAGTAACTGAACCTGAAGTAAACCTACTGATCCCTAATCTACTTATTCTTTTCGCATACTCCACCACCTTGTATTTGGAATAGATGAAGTTGTTGAAAATGATTGAAAACTCAAATGAGGATAATACTTAAAATGTCCCCATGTTTACAAGCATGTGGAACACATGACATTTGCAAAAAAAGAAAAAAATCCCTAAACATATATGCAAATTTAATGTATTCAAAGGACAAAACTGAAAGGCATGATTGACACTGAAATTCTAAGACATTTTAGAAATAGCAGTTAATTTCAATTTATTTTACTGGTTTAGAAACATTTCTATAGTAACTGAATTGTATTTTGCTCCCTTCCATTAACTTTTATTGTATTGTAAACAGCAGCACATCAACACTGTGAGCATAAAATAGCCTGTGAAGTCTACTGTTTGTAATGGACTGTGAATGATAGAATTTTTTTTCAAAAGTACTAAAATGCAATATCTTACCAAGAAAGAAACACTCTAGAATATTATAAAATAGTGGAGGTGGTTGGTGGGAAATATTCTTTCAACTTCCTCTTCTTTTTTTTTTTTTTTTTTTTTTTTTTCGGTGGGCTACAGTGGACATTTAAATTTTCTAAAAATCCAAATGCAAGAGCTATTGGGTTTTGGAATATGTGAACACAAAATATTCTATTTGTCTCTTTCAGTGTTTTTATTTTTGTCTTCAGAACAAACTCTTAAAACATATTTTACACCATTTCACCAGTAACATGCTGAGATCTAGATTCCTTTTTCCAACATTAATTAGACTAACACTGCATGGGTTATGATTTAGATTTTTAAATCCAAACACAGAACTGCCCCCTTACAACACAAACTGGATTCCCAGAGCAATAAACAAACAATAGAGTTAGACTACAATACTGACACTTTAATATGAGGCTCTGCAGGTCTAGAAGTACGGAAACAGTTATCCTTTAAATGACGAGCTGTAGTGAACATAATTGCTAGAAATTCTAAACAATTTTGCTCATGAAATATAAAAGAGTTCAGTGGTAACTATAGTTCAGAATCATACCCAACTATTACTCTTCAGAGAAAATTAACAGTTAGAGTATAATTTTTTCCAGTATGCTGGATAAAATATGTACATAACCAACTGACTTAACACAAGGTTAAATCATTTTTTGATACACAGAAGAGTATCCTGAAAAAAACAATTTATTGGAACATATAAACTTAAAAACTCAAGGTCAAACATAACTTTTTCTTAGTTCATCCTTTTGTTATTACTATTCACACAGTATTTTCAGCCTTTTCTTTTCCAAAATACTACCTCCCTGCCTAAGATATCTGAAGTTCAATGGCACAAGCAACCAAAATTGAAAAGAAGTAAATCTG
>NW_012098777.1:295504-297269 GCF_000951045.1 Mandrillus leucophaeus
AAGAAAATGACACAGAAATTGGTTGAACTGTGTTTGCATCCTATTGTTTTGTAGAAAGCAGAGCTTAACAGCAATAAAATAGGATATCTTCCAGAAGAAATCTCTAAGTGTTAAAGGAGGTACTTGGCTTTGTTACACTGCTTATAGTTAAATGCAAGAAGAGAGAAAGGAATTACGAATGGAATATATAACTAAAATGAAAGCAGAAAAAGATTTGGAAAATCCTCATCCTGGCCGTCTTGTAAAGAATGAACAAGCATGTGAGAGAGAGAATATCAAGGGTGTGGCCAAGGGATCATTTGATAAAGAGATTAGTATAGTGGAAGCCTGGTGCTGTTTATCAAGAAAATGTAAGAATGACCTCAGAAGCATTTTGGAGGTCTTCAAGGCTACCCCATCCATTACAGGCCCAGAATGCCAGAGGCGTGGGAGCAGAACAATTTCAAGGCTCTTCTCCCCATCTTTCAGTGTGGTGCTCTTTAGCCAGCCTAGCTGTGGTGCAAGCAGGCCCAGATGCAACTCAGGCTGTCCTTTGGGAAGTCAAATATAGTAAGTCTTAGTGATGTTCACATACTGGAATTTCCACTACGGCACAGAGTGAACATGAAGCAAGGGTCTGGCTGCCTCGATCTAAATTTCAAAAAAAATGCCACAGACAGCCTTGGGGTTGGGGTAGACAGCTGCCACAGGGGTGGGCCACAGTAAGAACTCCTGTTATTGGGGCAATGAATAATGGAACCATGGAGTTGGGCCACTGCGGTGTCCCTTATAGGGCAAGGCCAAGCAGAGCTATGGGGGTGGAGTCACCCAGAAACCTCAGACTGCTAGAGCCACTAGTTTCCAAATTCAGCCTGGTAGAGCCACAGGCATGAGATTCCAACCCGTGAGAGGTGGAAAATGGGCTACACCCAGCAAAATGATGGAGTCAGGCCCCCCTGGAACTTTTGGGGTCCAACAGCCACACCTGTGCATCCAGAAGGCAAAATTTAGAGGATTTTATTCAAGAATATGAAAGCTTTCTCTATAGCTTTCCTCTTCTTGTGAGCTCTCACCAGATATGCTCTTAAGAAAAGATTATACTGGAGCCTTAAGATTTATTTTTTTCCATTTTGGTTTTGGTGTTTAGTCAGGATCTATTGCCTCTTTCTTCTTTCTTATTTCTCTCTTTTGGAATGGAAGTGTTTATCCTATGCCCAGCATACCATTGTATTTTGGAAGCAGATAACATGTTTGATTTTACAGGTTCACAGCAGGAGAACGATAAATTATGTCTTAAGTTTCACTCATATCTGATTTAGATAAGATATAGATGAGACTATAGACTTCTGAGTTAGTGCTGGAACAAGTTAAGAATTTGGGGGCTATTGAGATCAAATAAGTGTATTTTTCACATAAGAAGGACATGAATTTGGGGGTTCCAAGGATAGAATGCTATGGTCTGAATGTTAACATCCCTCCAAATTCATATATTGGAACCTAATACCCAATGTGATAGTACTAAGAGGTGGGCCTTTGGGAAGTGATTAAGCCATGAGGACTCTATCCTTGTAAATGGGAATTGTGCCCTTATAAAAGAAACTCAAAGGAGCTCACTAGTCCCTTCTACCGTGAGAGGACACAGCAACAAGGCACCATCTATGAAACAGACAGTGAGCTCTTTACTAGACACTGATTCTACTGGCACCTTGATTGATCATGGATTACAGAAATGTAAGCAATAAATTATCCATCCAATAGTATTCTGTTAAAGCATCCCAGAAAGACT
>NW_012098777.1:302184-306100 GCF_000951045.1 Mandrillus leucophaeus
TGAATAACAGTAGAGTGATACAGAGAGATAAAGATTAGGGAGAGGTTCATGTGACTAAGATTGCATCTAAATTTTCCTAAGCTAGTAAATTGACTGATATATTTTGGAATTTTTTGTTCAGGTTTTCAATGTGGTGTGTAGATTTGGTAGGAGGGTGAATTAGGGTGTATCAGGGAGCAAAGAAAGAGGAATGGAAGCTCTCAAACAAATTGTAAGGCACATGTACCTTGGAGATAATCTGAACCTTTGTTTTAAGTCACAGAATTTTTAGAAACCTCAGATATTCTTGAACTAGACAAATAATAATAAAACAATGCTTCATTTATAAAACTACTCTGTGGTGTAAACTGGAATACCTTTGGGGGAAAAATGCCCAACTTTTTAAACCATAAAGTCCAAGGGGTGACTCTTCTAAAATTTGGCTTATGAAAAAGGGCTGTTGTTCTAAAAAGTCTCATATATTTTTTATATTCTCAAATTACTTTATCATGACTGGCTTGTCTCATCGCTCTGGTTAGCTCAGATTTCAGTTTTAAGAAATACAATAAATGAGAAAAATAACATTGGTTTGGTTTAAAACAATGTGGCTAGTGATGAAGTAACACAAAAGTTATTGATACGAATGTCTCATTTTCCACCTGCAAATAAACAGCTAGGAAACCATAGCGTTCTTTGTCTTTATGTGGCAAATGCAAGTAGAATAATCCAATACCTCTTTACAAATGTGGTAAATTCATGGCTCTTTCTTTCGTTGATGGTAGAGTTGGCATAATTCACGCTGGCTCCAATTAGTACCTCATTAGTAACTACCAGATAATTATTGGCCTGCGCTCAGATATTGGCAGATGCCTGATAAGGCACTTAGTGAATTTTTCACGAGTCTTTCTGAGAAAACCTTCAGGAGAAAATATTCTGAAGGCTGTAATTCTACTTTTCTTCCCATTTGAATCTTGATGCATTTTCAAAATCAAGTTTGTAATTTTTAATAGCATCATACTAGACTATCTTTCAGCCAAATATTTTACTATTTAATACATTTAGTGCCATTTCTACCTGTTACACATGTCTCTCTATCCAAAGTCACCACCAGTACACTTTAACGTGGACTTAATTTTGAATTAAGGTTAACAAAGCATTAGTCACCACATAAGTGACATAATTTTTTAATAAGTAGGAAATAAAGTCAATAGTTTCTAATAGATCTAATATTTTTTAACAATTTTAGCTTCAAACTTCAAAGACTCAAATGAAAGGCAAATATTTAATGCTGCTGTGTTTTTAAATAGTCACCTACCTAATCAAAATATATATATAAATTTTGTTGTACAATGAAATTTTAGTAAAAAGTAATACATATACAACCACCTAGCACTTTATATGGAGGCTAAAAATGAAAAGATTTGTGGTTACATGGAAAAATATTGACTGTCACAATAAAACTTTCAACTGTGCAACCCAAGAATGAGGCAGAACATTTCATTATTGATTCTTTGGGGGAGATATAACTTCTAAATGCTAAGTGTGATTTCAATCTGTCAACATTCCTTTTGCTGTAATTAAAATCCTAAAGTGTTCTTTAAATAATTTTTCACTTAAATTGCATCCTGATGAGTTTTTTATCTCCATAATTGGAATGTCAACACCTAAGTAAGTGACTCATCCAACTGCACTCTTCATACTGCAATGTTCTTACCCTTAAGAAAGCACCTCTAAAAACTTCCTGTCAGCATTGCTAATTAGAATGATGAAAAGATATATTTGTTTAAACGTCAACTGACAGGAATGTAGGTAAAATTATTAAGTGGTGTCACTTTGGTGCCTTTTACCTTTTCTCTTTTTAAACTCATTGCTTTATTCCACACTGGAACACACTGGCAGAGTATTACTTGATGATTAACAAAAATCCTTTCTTCCTTATCATTTCTCATCCTTTCCTCCTCCAGGGGTTTTTGCCTTAAGCTTAATGCCAGAGAAGGAAGCAACTTGACAAGCTAAACTGTTATTAACATGTAGACTTTATTTGGGATCTCTCTTTGAAACTCTTATTTTAAGTGATGTTTGGAAATGTAAACCCCTGATAGCAAAGGTGACATTAAGTTAGTGAAGATCAATAAAAATTCATTTATTTGTTCAGGAAAAAGTCTAATTCTTAAAAAGCTACCTGTTACCTAAAACATTTTGATGTAATTTGAGTCATTTGTGGCTTCTGCTATATCCATGTCATGTTTAACTATACTTGACCTCTTCTCTGTTATATCCTTGTCTGTTACTATTTTGTATATTAATTATTGTTGCTGCTGTGATTAGGTAACAGTAACATTAGTCATGTACACAGCTTAACTGATAACTTATAAAACTATACTTTTACTCAGTTTTTTAAGAAAATTGAAATCCTAGCAGATTGCAGGAATAGCCTCATATTTACAAGCAAATAACCTTCTATTTCAATTCAATTGGGATACATGTGAATATTAATTTATAAAACTACAGCCCATTTACTAGAAAATCTATTTAGAAAAATACAATTAAAGAAAACATTGATAGTGTAAAATATCTTATGCATAACATATAATTTTTAAATAATTACGTCTCATTCTAATTTATCAATATTTTCATAAAGGAGTATAATAATGTAATCTTAAATTAAATGTTTGATGAGAGAAAGCATATAAGATAAATATATATTTTTAAATAAATATTTTATGACCTGGTAAAATATTAAAATATTTATGCTGGACCAACCTTTGTGTCTATGAGATCCATCCATGTTGCTAAATTCAATGTGATTTTCATCAGCCCAGTAGAGTCTATGGTTAACATAATCTATTGTTAGTGCCATAGGTCTAGAAATCTTGGTTTCTATGACAACACTCTGATTGGTTCCATCCATTCCAACACGACCAATATGAGGATACTCGCAGCAGTCAATCCAATACAAATACCTAGGAAAGAAAATCCATAACTATTTTGTTTACAGATTCTCTGGGAGCAAAACATCAAACAATATATTACCTTTTTGCTCAACTGTTTCCACATTAATTCTTGCCATTTCTCTGAATTACAGCTTTTAAGAAGCATCTTTTGATGCAAAATTTCTTATGATGCTTTATTACATATCTAGTATGATTTGAAATATTCATATAACTTTTAAACATATGTTTATTTTAGAACACAAACTCATATATAACAATAATATTATATAATACTATCACAAATGTTAACCAATTATAGATGTTCAAAGCTAACATATATAAATTTTCAAAAGGTATCTATCAATGTTGAAGGAATACAATTATCACTATATATACTTTCTCTTTTGATGTATTATCTATGAAAAAGTCAAAAGGAATTATGGAGGTGCACATTATATTTCCTTAATATACATTGTTAAATATCGTATCCACTAACCAATGATGACTGTTTAAACTAATTAAAATAAAATAAATTAAATGAACCGTATTGCTCCTTGGTCACACGAGTCACATTTCGAGTACTTAGTAACCACATGTGTCTAGTGGCCATCATATCTAACAGCATAAATATAGAGCACTTCCATTATCATAGAAAGTTCTACCGGACAGCAGTGATTTGGATTATGTTATTAGAAGTTCTATATAGGACAGTTCAGAAAGTGGGGGAAAAAACAGTAAATGAAGTAAGTAATATTGATACTATATAAGTAGGTTGAGTTCAGTATAAATATTACACCTGATTAAATGCAAATAACGTATAAGCAGCAGATTACTTAGACATTTTTCTCTGTTTAATGAAGCCATTTGTTTTTTTGTTTTTTCCTCAAAGTAAGAGAAATTACTTTATGCTTTAGATGTTTCCTTGTCTATAAAAATAAAGATTTGAGTTATAGGATCTTTAATGTTATTTTCACATTCCAATTCTGAAAATGAAATCTATTAAC
>NW_012098777.1:306332-310296 GCF_000951045.1 Mandrillus leucophaeus
CTACCGTGAGAGGACACAGCAACAAGGCACCATCTATGAAACAGACAGTGAGCTCTTTACTAGACACTGATTCTACTGGCACCTTGATTGATCATGGATTACAGAAATGTAAGCAATAAATTATCCATCCAATAGTATTCTGTTAAAGCATCCCAGAAAGACTAAGACACAGTATAAACATTTTAAAGCAACATCATTGCTCTTTTCATTTTGAAAAAGACACAAAAAATGTTTGGATTTACCGAGATACATGCTTCATTTTATAGTAATTATATTCTAGTGGCTTTGTTTTTGTGTGTTTTTTCCTCATATATTATGCAATTTACCTGTCCAATATTTAAATCAATCCGAAAGATTTCAGGTGTGGATACAACTTTATTTGTGTAAGTGTACACTTATGCTATAACTATTAATATTAGAGGCTTTAACAAGCAGGTTTCAATCTTCAATTGTCTGTTCAAAAACAAGGGTGCTGTGTGAGAACTGGAAAGATATCAGGCCCTGGAATTAGGTAGATCTCAGTTCAAATTTTGATTCTCCTGATTACTAGCGCTATGACTTTGGACAGGTTACTTAATCTCTTTGAACATATTTCCTTGCTGGCAAATGGCTTTAATAGCACTTATTACATATATAGATTGGTAGAATAATTACAAGAGCACATATTGCATCAAGCACAGTCCCTTGAAATCAGTAGGCTTCTAATAAAATAACTGGTTCATAAGAGGATGACCCCTGTTCTTGGAATCCCATTAGCAGGCTAAGAAAATGTCTGTTGAAAGACAAACTAAATAGTATGTGTAAAACATACAGTACAAAGTAACACTCAAGAGTATAGGTTTTCTCCCTCATCATTACTTTGATTAGTTTACAAGTGTTCAACTTTAAAATATGTTAATAACCTTTATGATAACACTCAGGACAGGGGATTGTTTTGGTAGTTTGATATTTTCATCAAGGTTGAATGAGAAAGCATTTAATTATTACAGATTTCCAACCTCCCTCTCTTAGGTTTAAATTAAGGGAGACTCATTTGAGATTCAAAAGTGGAGATTTAGCAAAGATGCTGAAAGTGTTGATTGATCCATGTAACTGGAGGCTTAAAATTTTAGTTCTGGACTTTCCTTTCATGTAATATTTTTCAACACCCTTATTTCTACAAATGAGGCAACTGAGGCCCAAGGAATTTAACTACACTGTTCAGGGTGAATAAGCTAGTTAGCAGTAGATCCCATCCCAACCTGACCCCCAGCTCCTTGAGGTTCCCAGACTTCTTTTAAGATCTTAAAGGTTTTATTTCTCCAGTTTGAGGAGATCTTTCGCTTAAAGATCAGTACTCCAGCAAAGGCATATTACTTCTTATCTAAAATCAAAGCCTAAAATTCTCCTAGGAGGGTTTCAGTTGGGGAGTTGTAAGGAATCAGTCACATATATATGGACCTACAAGAATACTATTTTTATTCATATATTAGGATCAGTGTGCTTTTGTGTAACAATGTATTTAAAAACCGAATATTTCCACCTGGAAAACATCCTCAAATTGCCAAGTTTCTCACTCGACCTATTCCACATCTCAAGAGAGAGTAGGCAGAAAGAGTGTCACTTATTTGTGAACTTTAGTTAAATTATCAGGTTTTCTGAAATGCCTTTTAGGGAAGGACATAATATAAAATGTTTAATACATCTTTAGAATAGCACTTTTGCTGTTAAAATTAACGCATCTCCCACCAAAGTAGAGCATCGTAACATAGAGATTCTGAATATCTAAATTAGGCTGGCATTATTAATTCTTTTAAAAAATGTACAAATACATACAAAACTAATAAGTCATCAAATATTGGAATTCTTTTCCCCTAGCTAATTCAGTAATAATATAAATCATTTATTTAATTTTTATAATGCCACTACCAGTATTTCTAAGCTTACATATATCTCCAATTTGGTCTACTACATAACTATTGACTCTAACACTGTATCTCCATTCCCACAGCTATAATCACTTCAAATATTTTCTCCTAAAATATTTTAACAGTCTCTAAATTGGTTGCCCTTCCAGGGTCTTTCATTTCACATGCTGTTGTCAAATCTAATAACAGCACTCCATCAACTAAACACCATCAATAGCTCCCTGTGACCTAAGGATAAATTCCAAATTACTTAGCATACAAGGCTTGTGACAATCTGGCCCCAATTTGCCCTTGTTCATCTAGTGTCATAATCTCATTCTTATATGACTTCCAGTCATAGCCAAATTGAGTAAACCCCATGCTATTTCAAGACTCTATCACATCTTTGCGCATGCTGTTCCCTCTGTGTGAAGAATCCTTCTTACATTTTCCCTCTACAGGGAGCTTTGGCTAAATCTCTCAAACTGCTCAAAGATCTTCCCACTTTAGCAGTCTTCACTACTCCTGCCTGCATTTTTGGAATATTTTGCACATACATCTTACCCCCAATCTAATTTATGTCTTTTCCTGCATATTGGTTTTGTCGATTGAATTATTATCTGAAGGTAGAGACTTATTCATCTTTGCAACACCAGGGGCCTAGCATAGTGCACAGCACAGAAAGACAGGTCAGTAAATATCTAATGAATGAATGAATGAATGATGGTCATAGTTAAAAAGAAGAAATCAGAGCAATTAATAAAAGAAATTAATGACGATATAAATTAAAATACACTGATTTATTCAGTAGCATGTCTTTTACTGTATCACTATATTATTAATATTATATCATATGTTACTATAATGAATAACAGTAGAGTGATACAGAGAGATAAAGATTAGGGAGAGGTTCATGTGACTAAGATTGCATCTAAATTTTCCTAAGCTAGTAAATTGACTGATATATTTTGGAATTTTTTGTTCAGGTTTTCAATGTGGTGTGTAGATTTGGTAGGAGGGTGAATTAGGGTGTATCAGGGAGCAAAGAAAGAGGAATGGAAGCTCTCAAACAAATTGTAAGGCACATGTACCTTGGAGATAATCTGAACCTTTGTTTTAAGTCACAGAATTTTTAGAAACCTCAGATATTCTTGAACTAGACAAATAATAATAAAACAATGCTTCATTTATAAAACTACTCTGTGGTGTAAACTGGAATACCTTTGGGGGAAAAATGCCCAACTTTTTAAACCATAAAGTCCAAGGGGTGACTCTTCTAAAATTTGGCTTATGAAAAAGGGCTGTTGTTCTAAAAAGTCTCATATATTTTTTATATTCTCAAATTACTTTATCATGACTGGCTTGTCTCATCGCTCTGGTTAGCTCAGATTTCAGTTTTAAGAAATACAATAAATGAGAAAAATAACATTGGTTTGGTTTAAAACAATGTGGCTAGTGATGAAGTAACACAAAAGTTATTGATACGAATGTCTCATTTTCCACCTGCAAATAAACAGCTAGGAAACCATAGCGTTCTTTGTCTTTATGTGGCAAATGCAAGTAGAATAATCCAATACCTCTTTACAAATGTGGTAAATTCATGGCTCTTTCTTTCGTTGATGGTAGAGTTGGCATAATTCACGCTGGCTCCAATTAGTACCTCATTAGTAACTACCAGATAATTATTGGCCTGCGCTCAGATATTGGCAGATGCCTGATAAGGCACTTAGTGAATTTTTCACGAGTCTTTCTGAGAAAACCTTCAGGAGAAAATATTCTGAAGGCTGTAATTCTACTTTTCTTCCCATTTGAATCTTGATGCATTTTCAAAATCAAGTTTGTAATTTTTAATAGCATCATACTAGACTATCTTTCAGCCAAATATTTTACTATTTAATACATTTAGTGCCATTTCTACCTGTTACACATGTCTCTCTATCCAAAGTCACCACCAGTACACTTTAACGTGGACTTAATTTTGAATTAAGGTTAACAAAGCATTAGTCACCACATAAGTGACATAATTTTTTAATAAGTAGGAAATAAAGTCAATAGTTTCTAATAGATCTAATATTTTT
>NW_012098777.1:314256-319828 GCF_000951045.1 Mandrillus leucophaeus
TCACACGAGTCACATTTCGAGTACTTAGTAACCACATGTGTCTAGTGGCCATCATATCTAACAGCATAAATATAGAGCACTTCCATTATCATAGAAAGTTCTACCGGACAGCAGTGATTTGGATTATGTTATTAGAAGTTCTATATAGGACAGTTCAGAAAGTGGGGGAAAAAAACAGTAAATGAAGTAAGTAATATTGATACTATATAAGTAGGTTGAGTTCAGTATAAATATTACACCTGATTAAATGCAAATAACGTATAAGCAGCAGATTACTTAGACATTTTTCTCTGTTTAATGAAGCCATTTGTTTTTTTGTTTTTTCCTCAAAGTAAGAGAAATTACTTTATGCTTTAGATGTTTCCTTGTCTATAAAAATAAAGATTTGAGTTATAGGATCTTTAATGTTATTTTCACATTCCAATTCTGAAAATGAAATCTATTAACACAAGTAGATTTTTCTCTATTTCACTCTTTCTTTTTGCCAGGTATAATACTTAGCAATTAGTTCTTCAGATTTAGAAGATTTGCATCCAAATAATTTGGTTTAAAAATGTTTTATATGATTTAAACCCATATATTCAATTTAAATCTAAAATATTCTTAAAATAATTTTTTTCTCATAAATTCTGACAGACATAATTATGTTCAGATATTTTAAACACATACTAAAAAGGAAAGAGTTTTCAGGAAAAAGAAAAAAAAAACACTATCAAATACAAAACTAACCTAAATAATCATTGTACAGAACACATGCAATATTGTGTTTTGACAATCATTTTCTTGGTTTGCATAAAAGTATGGCTTGTAAAGATAATACAAAAGTTATTTGATAGTCAAACTATCATTGAAGTACTAATGAAATCTGGTGCTTAAAAAAGAAGCAATATATTTTTGAGAAAACCTAAACAAAAGGTGGAATGTTATGAACAGAGATTCAAAGATCACTGAAAGTCAAAATGTAAAATAGACTTGGGTCTGGTAACACTAAGTCAAGTTCACGTAGGCCAATACTGGAATTCCTATGCAGTGTTTTTGTATATACATATTAACTGTAAACATACTTTGAAAATCTCAAATTATCAAGTAATAATAGATCCTAAGTCCCTCAAAAGATGATGCTATGGTTTTAAAAATCTTGAATTATATTTGGTACAGTTTTCTTTTGAAAAGTGAACACATGTCAGCAAAATACATCTTCTAGGAACGAAACAATTCATTCTTTTCTAATAAATGTATGGAGAAGTGCCTTGTTGCCTATACTAGGGATCACGACAGAAGAGATACGAAGGAAGAAACTGAATCAGAAAGAAGTAAAAAGAAAAAGGTAGTTTACCTTGTTGAAATAAATCAGAACAATTCTTTTTGCCTTAATCTTGGGAATACTAACATGCTAATTTTTGATTTCTCTGAAATATATTTATTCCAGCTTCCCTCACATGTTAGATATGATTAAATTTATTTGTGCTGCTATATGCCATGTTATTTTTTTAAGAATTGCATATAAGAAAATAAAAATTAAAAGTAATATTTCAATGATTTCTATAACATTAAAAATAACATATCCAAATTGGTTTAATTAGAGAGTGTCTTCATCATTCTATTTAGCTACTCTACATGTAATTGTACTTGCCATTTAAACACCTCAAAAGTGAAAAAAGGTTTTCTCCATTATAGCTGATCAATACATGTGATCAATGCTATCAGTAAAAATATTGCAAATTAAATTACTGGATGTGAATAATAATGTTTCTTAAGTTATTAAGTAAACTACAAATGTCAAGTGGTCTAACTTCCATATAATTGCAATTTTAAATTTTCATTTGTGTTTTGAAATTTTTCATCTGGTAGTCTTACCATCATTATGAACAAATACACCAAGAAGAGAAAAAGCATATTATTTCATGAAGTCCAACATCTGTTACATCACTCTCAATAAGTTTGGTAAGAGTTCCAGAACTGGCATTCTCTCTCTCAAATGAAAACCCTTTCTTACTGGACCCAAATATACTTCTCCAAATTACTCCCCACTTATGAATTATGTGAAATTTAGCTCTAGTCAGAGTTTTTCATTATAGTCTCACATTTTCACTTTTCAGCTAATACAATTATTTTACTGTGGAAGTACAAAAGAGTGAATAATAATTTTACCTAGATGGAGGAAGACATGAAAAACTGTTATGCTTACAAATAGTTCTTTGGGGGAAAAAAAATAACTTATCTTCACAACCACCTTATAAATTTCTTAAGAAAAATGACATTTCATTTCTTTCAGATTTTAGGACAAAGTATAACATAATTGAGAATTCTAATTCTGGTTATTGGGAGTACTGGAGATCATGTAGCTTAAAGCTTTCACTGATAAAGTGACAACTGATAATATAAAAGGTTATCTGCTTTGTTTATTATGATGGGGAAACTTGGAACAAGGACTCAGGTTTCCAGATTTGTACACTGACTTCTCTTCTAATGAGCACTATATAGCATCTGAAGCAAATAAATCCTAGAAACAGATTACATGGGCTCAGATCCCAGTTCCTCTCATTACTAGTTATGTGAACTTAGGAGCTTTAATTAGCCTTCCTGAGCCTGGATTGCCTCATGTCGAAAATAAGCAATTACAGTTTCTTCTCATAGGGTCACTGTTAGTATTAAATGAGAGAATATATGAAGCAAACATAGAACATTGATAAGTATGTAGCCAGTGTTCAGCAAATAATAGCTGTTATTGTTTTATCTGATTTCATATGAAATATGCATATTAATGTATTTTTAGTTTAGTAATACTCTCCTACTAGGTAACCTATTGAATCTGGATTGTATGCATCTTCGGACATGATTTGCCTTGATTTTATGTAAGTTATTACATGATTTGTCTATTTAAGTACTCATCAAGCAGAAGAATATTATGGATAATACTCTACTACACTGAAGGAAAGGGTTGTTCAACTGTACTCAGGTAAGCACGAGCTTTCATAAACACAGGATTTATTTTTTCTCTCAGTAAGTGGTAGCTAACTTCTGATGGCTAGATATCATTTCGTTTCCATACTTATGCCCCATTGCTATACTTTTTTTTTTCAAATTTATCAATAAGACTGTACTAAACATAATGGTAATTTTAACTTCTGAAATGAAACCCTTAAAATTACCTAAGTAAAAATTTACTATAAACAATTAAAGCTAAAAATCACAACTGCAGGGAAAATGTTGAAAGAAGAGACCTAAATTGCACCCAGATAATATGCAATGTTTACCCCAATCACATATGTAAAATTTCAGCCCTAAACAGTACCTATTCTGTGAGATATAATGAAGTATAACACATAAAAGAATGTCTGGTTGTAACCATAACAATAGGCCTCTGCGATTTTTCAGAATGTCTTTTACAGTTGAATATTATACATTGCATTTCTATAAAACTGATTAAATAGAAGTCTTTCTCAGCTTTTACTATTTTTTTTCTGAATTCAAATATTAAATTTGAAGAAGTTTTTTCCTTCCAACTGCAATTATTTTTGACTTTGAATTATGAAATTAATCATTTATATTATTTGCCTGTGTGTTTTTGCCTGAATATGAGAATACTGAAATGAGCTGTTTGGACAGATTTAAAAACTTGGTTAAAAAAAGTTTTTCTTATGTGAATACATAGTTTAATGAAATATTTCTGTATTCCTCCACAGAAATCAGAAACTGAATTTTCATCTTGGTCTGCCTTTCATTTCATCACAACAAAAGTTCCCTCATGACTCTTCTCTTTGAAACATGCAGGTTATTAACATACCAATGTATTGGTTTGTGCATAGGTGCAGGCACAAGGTCTCTGTAGCTATAACCTCATTCTCTGTGTACATCTAGTTACTCATTTATTATTCTTCTTCAACAGTGAATTTAACAGTCTCCGTGTTAGACACAAAAAATGATTAAGACATGACCTTTGTGCTAAAGGAAGTTACGTTCTAGATGGAGAGAAAGACATTTCAACTAAAAACAGTCATATAATGTTAAATGTTCAATATGTGGTGATCACTTAGGCACAATTAGAAAATGTTTTAGAGAGGAAGTAATATTTCTGCTGGTCTTGGAAAACTTGGTAGTTATTCCAACTATAGAAAAAGCTGAAGGACATTCTAAAATATATCAAGATACAGAGGGTAAAAATGTGTCTTTCTAAATTTATTTGCATTGTCATTATCCATATTGGCAATAATGGATCCAAATACTGAGTGTCTTTCACATATTTTCATTAACATATATTTCAAATTCAAAATGAGACCTAGTATTTCCTTGTGGATTTCCTAACAGATTTTTCTTTTTTTTTCTTTTTTTTTTTTTTTGAGACAGAGTCTCACTCTGTTGCTCAGGCTAGAGTAAAGTGGTTTGCTCTCAGCTCACTGCAACCTTCACCTCCCCGGTTCAAGCAATTCTCCTGCCTTAGCCTCCTGAGTAGCTGGGATTACAGGCCCGTGCCACTACGCCCGACTAACTTTTGTATTTTTAGTAGAAACAGGGTTTCACGATGTTGGCCAGGCTGGTCCCTAACTCCCAACCTCAGGTGATCCACACCCACCTTGGCATCACAAAGTCCTGAGATTACAGGCATGAACCACCGTGCCTGGCCTCTAACAGACTATTGTCAGAATTTTAGTAAAGGAAAATAAATGAAAGTATGCCTTTTAAAATAAGGCATGCTGGTAATGATTTAGGTAGCTTTTTTCACTTTCCAAAAAACTTTTATCACCTATACTAATTTTACTTTATTTTGAGACAAAGTCTCACTCTGTCAAGCAGGCTGGAGTGCAGTGGCACAATCTGGGCTCACTGCAACCTCCACCTCCTGGGTTCAAGTGATTCGTCTGCCTCAGCCTCCCAGGTAGCTTGGATTACAGGCCTGTGTCTCACCAGGCCCAGTTAATTTTTGTATTATTAGTAGAGAGGGGGTTTCACTATGTTGGCCAGGCTGGTTTCCAGCTCGTGATCTCATGTGATCTGCCCGTCTTGGCTTGCCAAAGTGCAGGGATTACAGGCATGAGCCACTGTGCCCAGCCCTCACCTGTCCTAATTTTAAATCTTTTAAAAAGGATAATTGTTAAAATGGAAGAAACTACAGGATTTGGAGTTCTTTTTTTCCTTTATCCCTTTTTCGAATGGCTTTTGCACATGTTTATGATCCACAGTTATTTTGTTACTAGACACTCTGACATGATGTAATAGGAAAAGTCTAGGACCAAAGTCTGAAAACTGAATTAAATCCTCGGTGTAATATTTTATCACCTAAATGATTCTGAGAAAGTCATTTAGCCAGTTCGTGGTTAAATGTGCCTATCTAAACTATACAGAAAGTAATACAAATAATTCTATGTTTCTCAGAGACTCTGGATAAACAGTACATGCATCTGAAGTGATAAACTGAGAGCTTTCTAACTCAAAAAATGCTATAGAAATGGTAGCCATTATTATTATTATTATTATTATTATTATTATTATGGAATTCCCAATCCCAATAGATCTACAAACTGATCATTTCCCTTTCTTGTATTTTTCTCTTTTTCTTTATTCCCATATTCTG
>NW_012098777.1:321988-323973 GCF_000951045.1 Mandrillus leucophaeus
ATAATTAAGAATGAATAGATGATAGCCAAATTTAGTACATCTGGCCATTATTTCTTAAAACATACATATAAAGAGACTTTCTAGTGATTCTGTTTAAATTAAAATTGACACTCTTTGAAACTTCTGTTGCTATGGTAAAGAAAATATTCAAAAACGTAACAAAATGATTGCATAATTATATAGTGAAAAGTTAAAATGAGCACATTACCTTGAAAACAAAAATATATGCACAGTACAAAGCTTCTCCTATTAGGTACTATTTTTACCTAAATTAATGTATACAATTAACTTATAAAATATACTACGACATAACTTTGACAATTATAAATACGAGGGACCAAAAAAAATTAACAGAGATACATTAACCAGAAGCAAAATCTAATTGTTGCATATGGTATGATAAAAGCTGTGGTTTGGTGAAATATGTCAATAAAATTAATTTAAATTGCAGAAAATTTGGAGTACCAAAGTTATCCTAACACTTGCTACTGTGAATGTGTCCTATTTCAAAACATCAACCTTTCTTTAAATTTGCTATTTTACTAAGCATGTTGAGTAGGTTGAACTTCTCCAAAGATGATTTTGGAGCATGTAATCACTCTAAATTACAGTGCAAAAAGTCGAAAAGTTTTGTATACTCTACTGACCAAAACAACATAATTGAAAGTGAATTATAATGGTCATAATCTATAGAACTTTAGCAAACATATACCAGACAGCTTTGACACCTTCAGATGTATTCAATCCCTCATCTGAAATCTCCAGCCTGCTGTCCTTGGTCTTTACTATGACTTCTCCCCATTCTCGCAATGAAATGCAAATGAAACAGATCCACCACAAACTCTTCCCCATAGTCCCATTCAGCTTTTCATCTTGAAGGTACATGATAATGCACCGTCATTTATTATCCACGGATACTGCTTATGTCTCCTGGTATAAAGTGGTGCAGGGATTACATTGTCCATATTTGTGACTACCCCAACCACTGCAAAACATCACCTAAGAATTTGTTCTTGGCTTCCCTTTCCTTCAAGATTTAAAGGCATTAAATCAGTGAAATCTGTATTCATTCCTACCATGGATTTATCAACTCATTGGAAAATAGTCATGTTTAAATATTAAAAAAAATAGTTTCTGTAAAATTCAATCATCTTAATTTTATTCCTTTCATTGTGATACTCACATCACTGTTTTTTTTTTTTTTTTTTTAATTTCCAAGTAAGAATTTCTACACACTTAAACGTTACGTTGGATTTCCATGTTAATGACCTACAGAACTAGATTTATTTACCACTATGAATGTAATCCACAGCCTTAATCTTTAAGATTTTTAACAGTTGTTACAAACCCAGCTCGAGGATCTAAAGACAAGTCCCTGGGAAACTTCAGCCTTTTGCTAACGAGTATAGTAGGGTACAAGCCATTGAGTTTGGATACTTCAATGATCCTTTTTTCTGTGTCAGACCAATAGAGGTTTTTTCCAATCCAATCGACAGCAAGTGCATTGGGGACCGCTGTGTTATGAACTACCTACAAAACAAGAATTTAAAAAGTTAACAGCGTAAATCCCTAGCATAAGAAGTGAGCAATTGCTTCTTGACTTTTACAGAGATATAGGATTCCATTTAAACATAAGGAATGGAACTTAGATAAGAAGAGAACCATTGACCGCAATGCAATTACTTACTTGTTTGTGAGAAATTACCTAATGTGTAATTAGGTCCCTATAAATTACATATAGGTTTAAACAAAATAATTTTAAAAAGTTGTTGGAGAGTTGCACATTTGTTGTTCACATTTTTGTTAAAGTGTAATCTATTCATCCTCTTAAAATTTGGAATAAAATTCTCACACACATACACACACACACACACACACAAACAAAAAAAAAAAAAAACAAAAACAAAACCCACACACACACTTAGAGACATTATTTTCCTTTAACCAGTTTGGGAGAGATAGCAGTAGCATTCATCACTCTCCCT
>NW_012098777.1:326443-328318 GCF_000951045.1 Mandrillus leucophaeus
CTCTGTAAAGTGAACTGGTTCCATAATTACATATGTTTAATTTGCTCCAACTGTGTAAGTTCCTTGGAATTTGTTGGATGTACCATGCTCTTCTGTGTGTCTGTTTTTTCCCAGAGAGACTGTTCTTTTTGCCAACAGTATCTCTTGCCCTGTAGAGCACCACATCACTCAGCTAGTTCTTACTCTACCATTCTAGTTCAGGAAGCTGTCTCTGAACCCCGTTGAGATAGAAACACTTCCCATTTTCTCTACCTTAAAAGTTATTGTATGGTATTGTGATTATTTAAGCACCTACCTACATACTAGACTGAAACATACTTGAAGACGGGGGACCATGCCTTTTATTTTAGACTGTAACATACTTGAAGACAAGGGACCGTGCCTTTTATTTTTATTCTCACTCCTACCAACAGTGTCAGACATATACTAAATGTTCAGGAAATACGAGTTGAATAAATGAATGAGTATATGTAACGTTTTCTGTTAATTAGGCATATCATACATTCACTTTAATGTTTATCATAATGGTCTTTGTTATGATTAACTAAAGTGACACTGATTATACAAAAAGATAAAATGTGCAGCAGAGTTTTAACATATTTATATTCTCTGTTCTGTTTTAAAATGTTTATACATATCCTACATATGAGTAATTTTCATCAATATTGAATGTAAGTTATTTCAATTACCCTAAATTAATAATAAATTAGAATACTCATTCCCACATAACACAAAATAACAGGAAGCTTAAGATAAAATTATAAGAAAAATTAGGATTTCAACTGAATTTAAACATAACAGCTAAGATTTTCTGTCTACTTGTATCTTCTTTATGTTCCTACTAAATACCATATCAAAAGTGATACTGTAATAATTGACATACATATTATTTAAATACAGAAAGGACCCCCAAGACATCTTCTAAAAGTATCGTTGCTTTAATACACAGGACAGCCTAATAATCTTCCTTCTCCCTTAAACAAATTTTCTCCTTTTCCTCACTAAATATCAGGACAGAAATCATAATACTTCTCAAGGAAACAGGAGTCAGTAGTTTTGATATAATCAAAACATATGCAAGTCACAAAGGCAATCTGAATTAGGAAGGTTCAATTGCATTTCTATTAATCTTAAATTTAAGCTTTCATTTTTGAAGCAAGATTGCATAATATTTTATACAGTTATGGCATTTTCACCCTAGAGTTCATCTCATCAATGCTAAAATCCAAGTTGCCTGATTTTCTCACTCAGGGGAACTAGGAAAACAGCATGAACAAAAAGGTGCCATTAAATTTTATCCATTAAAACAGTTGTTTTTAATTGTTTCATGAAGAGATCCAACTTTTACCTTTTTCTTTGGTTATAATATGACATATCTATATCAAAATCCAAATATTATCCAAAAATAAAATCAATGGAGTCTTTTATAACATCTACAATAATTTTGTACTGTGCTATTTTAATTGACATTTTTAATGGATGGGTTTATGTTGATGATAACTTAAGGCTGCTTTCAGTTTATGGGATAATAACTGCAACCTGGGAGAAATAAAACTTAAAGCTATTAATAGATTCAGCTGCATTCACTAGAATAGGACACAGTTTTTGCTTAATAAATAGAAAAGACCACAGACTGCTATTATCAAACAGGTAATGTTTCTTTCATGAGAAAGTGAAGAATCTTGAATAGCATGAAATGAGAAGCTAAACCAGCCATATTGATTTTGAAGAAAAAAACAATTGTTTAGAGATTCAAATATATATATATATATATTGCTTGTTTGTTTGTTTTTGAGGCAGAATCTCGCTCTGTCACCCAGGCTGGAATGCAGTGGCGTGATCTCTGCTCACTGCAACCTCTGCCTCCTGGGTTCA
>NW_012098777.1:331763-391763 GCF_000951045.1 Mandrillus leucophaeus
TATTATATAAACCATTATTAAATATAGCTACTTTAAATCACTTGAACTCAGCTTACTATTTGTTTCATCATTGTACATGCACACTTTAAGATCTCATTAATATTTTCAAAATGGATTGCTTTCACCAAAAATGAAATTATATATGATATTATAGATGGTTACAAAAAAGTTAAAGTAATTGATGGATTTTGTTCACTTTAATTTGAAACTTCTTTATAAAATATTTTAATGCATACATACAGTATTAAGAATTTGATTTTAAAACTCAGAATAACATAAGATGGTACTCAGTTGCTCATATCTAGAATATGACATCATACACATGACAGAATTGTGACATCAATGTCATCCTCTCAAATCGGAATGTTCATAATTTTACACAAACGCATTCAATTATTTACATCTGTAATTGATTAATTTTAACAGTATTGTAATTTCAATCCACCCTCTAACGTTTAACTTTTTCAATTACAAATTTTTTACTCAACTTTCTATTTTATTTAAATCAATACAATTGAATTACAGGCACTAATCCTTCAAGCTGAAAACACCTATCCCATTTCCTATGGCTGTGAATAAGGTTCCAGATTTTATTTACTCAATTTGATGTTTATATTATTACAAGTAATAGTGTTATGATGAAACATAAGAATAAAAGGTCTCATATTTCATATTTAAAGTATTAATCACACTGTAGAAATGTGAAATTGAAACTACCCTAATGTATTCTATGAGTAAGATCACGGTCACAAAATAACAGTTTCTATACAATTCAATCATACTGATATAATATTCAACAGTCTTATCATTGTAATGTCTAGTTACCTTAATGTCACTTCCATTTAAACACATTCTATTTATGCGACTGCCATTGGGTCGGCTAGAATCAATCCAATAGATGAATTCTTCTCTGTAATCAAAGTCTATAGCAATAACATTGTTTAATCCCTAAAAATAAAAAAGACTATGTTGTCAATCATAGTTCATAGAAATAATTATAAAATGTTTTAAGAGTTTACAGGAATCATTGTCTCCCTTTGAACCTAAATAGTTCTAGTTATTATAATAAATAGTGTTTGCTACCAATTCTCATTAAAAGTATCATATATTCACATTTTCCTTACATCATACATTTATATACTATGATATTAATTTGAAAATATTTTCCACACGGGCCACAAAATTTCAAAATATTTATAGTGGTTTAAATAAATAGCCAGTAATGTGAAAATAAAAATAACTTCTTTTAAGGAGATAAAGTTTAAAATTTCTACTTTAGGTTTATATGAAATATAAACTTTATGTCATAATAATCTGTTCCATGGAGGAGCCTGAAAAAAGTACACATCTAAATTGAAAAGCTAGATCATCTGATTAAGATGAGCCCTGGACAGCCATCTGATGAGTCAGAAAAGAAGGTATAGAAATTTTACTTTCCCCCAAAGCTCTTGTCCCAACAACTGTATAAAAGAGCTGCCTTTCTTCATGCTTCAGATGGCCCCTTGGCAATACAGTGTGATATTAGAATTTAAAAGTTACAACCTCGGGTGAGTATTTGACCAAGGAGGAACTAGGTAATCAACATGTTTTTATTCCACATGGTGGAAATGTGAGGAAATGCCTCCCTTCAGACTCATGGTTATGCATTTTTTAGCAGGTAGCAAAACAGAACACAAATTCAATTGATGGGTTTCTGGATGCTACAGCTTTTTGGTTTGACAGTTCTCACATTTGATTCTATTTGAGGACTGTACATCCAGGATCTAGGAATCTTTTAGTTGCAGAATTATTCAAACAGTTGCCTAGGAATTGGTTTAATTCTGACTTACTGGTCAAGATTATATCTTTACTCCCTTAAGGACTGAGTAATTTATTAATATATAAATTCTATTGATTAGAAAATAATATTATAGATATTTAGCAAAGCCTCAAGGGATCTCTGCCATGTTTTTATATCTATGGAGAGCTAGCTTACATCAATATTCACCATAAAGTTGATGCTATGTCTCAGATTGTTTTAGAGGGAAATGTATGAGTAGTTGTAGTCCTATGAGTAGAGACAAGCATCTTCAGAGAGGCAGACTTTTTTTTATTTGTTTTAGTTTGGTTGTGGGGAGGAGGGAGAAGGAGGAAAGTAATTCTCAGGTCTGAGTTGAGTTTCAACATCTACTCTGAAAATTCAGAATCTGATGATAATAATAAAACTGACTTAGATTTAAATAGTTCTTTAGAAGAGTCAAGCCAAGGCTAATAATTACTCTTCAGACATACTTTTCCAAGGGCATTCAAGACTAAAGGTGTCCTATGTATATCAGCAAATAAAAGGAGATTCTGGCAAATACTGCTTATCTTCCCTTCTCACAGCGAGGCTAAATTTTAATAATAATAGTGTTAAAACGAGCAATCTCATTTTCTTGAAGTCCAGATTATAAAGACAACCTGTAGTAACCTAACCCCACAAAATCTCATGCCATATGTCATAAACAAGAGACACAAGGCAATAATATAGCTCAGTGCAAATTCCTTGCTAAGCCAAGATGAATAAATGCAAGTATCTTTCCTACTGACAACACTATAAATCATGAATAACGACTATAAGTGCTAAAAACGGATAACTGATATTCAGTCACAGATTCAAAAGATTCATTAAATATCCATTCACATCCTAAAAACTGGAGAACTCCTTAACTAAATGCACATAACCATAGATATGTAGGAAGTTGCCTACGCAAAATAAGTCAAAGTTCTAAAATACAAATTGAATGTGTTCCAGGAAAGTTTGTAGAGGGCTTAATAAATCCATTCCAATAGTAGTTTACAATATCACTTCTGTTCAACTGCTTTTCTCTCCAGAGCAATAATGTAAATAAGTTAGGATTCTGTGATGCCTTGTTAATTCAGGTGGCTAAATTAGAGAGTTTTACAGGGAAAAAGTAGAGAGAAACACATCTCTAACTTGAGCAGAGATTTACCCACAATCCTCAGTCATGGAAGAATTATCCTATTCCTTCTTTACAATAATCAATTTAGATAATAAAAATCCAATTCCAAATTTAGCAAGTCAACTATAATAAATTAAAGCTGCAAATGCAGAAAATTGAAGCTCTAAATTCCAACATATCTATCTAGCCAAGCTGGTCATTTTTCTACAGCTTTACTCTTAATCCCCACAGAAAACAGTGCAGTGGTCTCTTTGCAGGATCATATGCAAGAAATATTAAAACAGCCAGGTGCATGGTCAAAATAATGTCTAAAAACTAGTCATCCCAGTAGTTTCAGAGCTGAAAATTGGTTTCATCAGAATCCTATTTGCTTCTTTCATTTCTGTAGCTAAAGACTTGCACTCTTTGGTTTGAGATGATTAATTTAGGAAATTGTGTTTTGTTTCTCTATACGATGTTACTGGAATAAAGACACTGTTCAAATTGAATTGGATAACATATTGGAAAGGTACTTGATTAATTTTCATTCCCAAAATGTATGTCATTAAAGTACAGTTTCTAAATATAGTACATGAATTTAAGTTATAGCTGACCTTAGTACAATTATGTTGTAGAATATAGACGGCAAGAAAAAGTCCCACCACTTGTTATAATTTTATGCTATAAAACTTTATGAGATTGTTACTGACTACAACTAAGATAATATAATTTGTGATATTACGATAAATCATTCTTCCTAATCAGCTGCACATAAAAGTTCCAAATAGTTAAGACAATGATACTGTCTTTTCATTTATTTTTGTTGTGAGAAAATGTGCAGAAATAATTATTTCTCTGTTCTATTTCATTCTGCATATGTGGACAGGCTCTCTGGACAAAGATAATGGTTCCTATTGCCTAGAACTCCTTTAAAATTTCTATAACACTATGATAAAACTGAGTAAAACTATGTTCTCTGAAAGAAATGACATATTCCCAGCAGCCCATAGGCAAAACTGGGCAGAAGGCTTGCCATGGGTTCTTTGGGTCTCTATTTCCTTACTCAGTGGACACCATTAACAATTGCTTTCCAAAGACACAGGTGTGTTCAGATCCTTCATGAACGTCTTCACCATCCTCACTGCTTCTTCATTCCCATATGTACTGCACTAAGAAAGTATCTGAAACTCATCCCCACTTAGGTACTAATGACTGGCAACAGTCAAAAATGATACCACCAGGAGAAAAGAGCTATGTTAAAGGTGCATTAAAGTGGTTCTGTTACGTGAAATAGACTTAAATGATGCATAGAGGAAAAAATCATTTTGTTCCATTAAGAACAATTTCTGACAACACATTATCCATGAAAGACAACAAAAGGAATACTGGTGGAGATATCCTGAGCTACAAGGTTGGAAAATGAAGCAAGAAGCTAGGACCGAATCTCTATTATAACTCTGTCATGAAGATAATGAATATTGTTCTATATTAGTTAAACTTGTGGTTCAGCTGAGCTTAAAAATATTCTAAAGAGAGAACTTTATTCCTTCAAACTGAGATAGTAGAGTCTAAATGGTCAGAATGTTACATATATATATATATATATATATATATATGTTTATATATATATATATATATAAACCACCTAGTGAAAAAAACAAACATGTCCTTGTTCCAGAGACCATACCAGAAAATACGTGGCTGATGCATCTAACTTTGAATTTACAGAAAGGTTTATAGGGCCTGTGTAATCATATCCCAAGAAAGATAATTTTTAATATTTTATAACTTTGATATAAGGTTAAAAGTACAAGAAAAAGTTTAAAAATATAGAAAAAGTATATTAAGTTAAGTTAGTTAAAGTAGGAAACTATTTGGGCAACAAAAAACTTTCCATCTTGAAGCAGTTATGTATACATTTTCTCCTGAAGTATTTTTTAGGTAAGTAAATCTTTATGTTGCTGAAAACACACTGCAGGAATGGTGGTCTTCCTTTATACTTAAAACTGACATAAACAAACTAGAAAAATGAGAAAAAACCTTAATTTTGGCACACTTGTTCTAGACAGTGCTTTCACATATTTCTGCCACTATTATACAGTTTGAGGCAAAGATAAATTTGGAGTAGAGCAGATACAAACCAAATATTTTCAAAGAAAATATTTCTCCTGACAACTAAAAATATGCTTCCCAAATTCTATTTGCTAGGTAGTTCTACAGCTCTAACATATACCTAGTACACATGTTAAATGTTACGGAGTCATCTTGGGAGTCATACCTGTTTTAAAAGTGTGTAGTTGGAGCCATCAGTGCTAATTTTCCTTATCTCATGATGATCAGCAAGAATTAAAAAAGGTTCTTCATCTAAACACCAACACAAATAACATATTAGACTTTTAAGTATCTATGTATTTCCCCTCTGCATAATTTCAGTTTAGTTTAGCAGCAATGTGATGTCAAATATAGTGCTGGTCTAGTAGATTCAGGGTTTAAAGAATCATACTGAGCAACCTAGTTGACAGTAGAATGAAGAGGCAGCACACGCCCAGGCAGTACAGAAAATCTAGAAAATTCTAAGTGCATACCTTACTCACCCTCAGTATTCTTGACATTCATATAATTTATTTGGAATGAGAAAATATCTACTGTTACAATCTGATCATCTGCATAAATTGCAGAAAAAGATAATATTCACCTGTTTTAGAAACCTACGTACAGCTAAAACATTCTTATGATCAGAAATTTTTTTCTTGATAATCAAGTGGCTAATGCTCTCAGGATGACCTCAGTGAAGACCAAGAGTATCACTGCATGTATATATTCTTTTACCTGCCTGAGGACTTCTCATAAATAACTTCTGAACTCCAGGTTCTAAAATCTTTATTAATTTTACCTTTCTTCATGAGTCTTATTTTTTTTTTAACGCTTTAATAGTCTTTATTTCTTCCTTATCATCTTGTCCAATGTCTTTTCGTATCCCATTTACTTTAGAATCTGGGAAAGAGCATGATAAAGATCTGACCATGCTCAATATATGGGAGATCCTCTAAACCACTAGCATTTGGTTTTCTCTTCAGATTTTATTTGGACACAAAATGATTTCTTGAAGAAGATAATTTCAGAAAGATTTTCTTTTATATTTATTTAAATATATATCTGAATAATTTAAAGTCAGTTTGACCACATTCTCAGTGGTTATAATCCTAGATTCATTTGATGAATAATTTGCTCAAGCATTTTAACATCTGTTTTTGAGACACATTCATAAACTTATTTGCCAAATGAAAAAGTTTAATGTTGATAGAACTTAGAAAAAAAAAAAAACACTTAAAAAAGTAATCATGTCATATAATTGAAAGTGGCTTTATTATAAATTATTTATTGTTATAGAGTTACTGTCCTTTTTAAATTGTTTGAAGTCATTATTCTTCTGTCTTTAGTTTTGTAATTAATATGTAATACCAAAGATATGACATTATGTTTCAGCATATACTATGTCACTCATGTTAAATACCCCCTTCTATCATCATTGATGGGATCTCAAATTAGTCATTCCCATCTTCTTTTTGAGGCCAGGCTGAGACTCAGATTACTTTTCAAAACAGAATTGGCTCTTGAGTTGAAGATGCCTTGCCACTTTGTCAATAGATTTCTCAATTATAAATATAAAATTAATCAGTCATGTTCGACTTCACTGCTTAGGCAATTCCATTATTTACAACTTAAATATATTTCATTTTTTAAAATCTCTGTAGTGCAAGATTTACGCTTTAACAAACATAAATGCTGTAAGAACACATTTTTATATTTAAAATTTGTATTAGTTTCAAAGCATAATTGCTAATGAGAAACAACTATGGTGTGGATACATAATGTAACAAGACCCATATTTTAATCATTACTATTCATCTCCTCTACATAATCCTTTATTAATGTTTAAAGTAATGGAAACATTGGTCGTTTTTGAGATTTAATCTCTTCTTTTTGTACCAGGTCACTAAATGCATTATGTAGCAATCATTAAGACGGCCCAAAGCGAGTAGATTGGTAGATTAAGCAATGGGCTCCAAATCATCCTCAAATTGATTGAGGGAAGGATAAGTGATGGTGGAATGAAAAATTGAAAGGAGTTAATTTTTTTTCCTCATAATGTGTAAAGTTTTGACCTGTTAAAAAACCCCATATTTTAAAATTAATATCTCTGAGAGCTATTTTCTTAAAGTGGTTGAGAAAACAGCTAATGTTTTAAATGTTGGCACTGACGAGCACCTATATAAGAAACTGGCAATAATATTTTATTCACTATACTTAAAAACAATGGGAAGAGATGCCCTTAGTCACCATTTTTTGCCCATTTAACAATCATCATTATATTATTGCTTTGTATCATTTTAATGTCTGTGATTTATCTCCCAAAGGATTAAAGTTATGGGCCATGCTTTATTAAATGTATAATTTACAGGATCAAATATACTACTTGGAATAAAGAGAAGTTTAACAATATTTGCTGAATCACTGGAAGAATTCAAATAGTCCTGTATAGCTGATTTGTTATTACTATTGTTGCTTCTTCTTATTAACCTGTTGTTCTCTCTAGCATATATATATGAGTATGTATCGTGGAGGGGAGAATGAAAAATATTATGATAATGTCACAATAGTCTCTTTAACAGTTTTGGCCAAACTTGTTCCCAAGAACATGTGATTCAGCAGGAAGCAGTGCTAGAGATAGTTTTTTTTTTTTTTTTTTTTTTTTTGTGTGTGTGTGTGTGTGTGTGTGTGTGAACACTCTCAAAGTCTAGAAAACACTCAATAATTCACAAGACCATAAGGCAATGTTATTACAAACAGAGCATACAAAATCAGAGTGACAGATTCCCATATCAATGGAAGCAGAGGAGAATTTTGATTTTTCAGAAACATCAAGGAGGAGTGAATTCAATAAGAATGGCTATAAAATTCAGGATCCATATGATAACTGAGGTTGGATCAGTGGGCAAGTTCAATTCGATACCTGAGAGTGATTTGCAGCCATTTGGGTTATCAGGTTGTATTTCATACCCATCTGTACAGAGACATTTGTAAGTCCCATATGTATTGATGCATTGCTGGCTACAGGGAAAGCCTGAAGAGCATTCATCAATGTCTACACATGTTTTGCCATCATCCTTCAGTTGGAATCCAGGCCAGCATTTGCACTGGGAAAAGAAAAATGAGCATAATCAATTCATATCATTGTCACTGTCTTTTACTATTGGATATCTCTTTAGCAGTAAGCAAGAAAAGCACTTGAAAATAGATAAAGGCAAGTCTTTCTGTCTCCCAGCATTTGACCTTTGATGGGAATTATGTATATTATGTAAAGTCAGTTAGAAAGCACTCTCTCAAACATCTTCATTTGATCTTTTGAAGTTGGCAAGATTGTAAAAGTTAATTGACATTGCTAAGGCCATGTGGTTAGAGATTGCCAAAGCCAAAAATAAGAGTGAAGCTTTCTACTTCTTTTTTTGTTTTTCTATTGCATTACATTGTCTTTTTAGAATATTTTAACAATTATAAGATTAATCCTTACATGGAGTTTTGAAAATTTTTAACATTGTCACATATGTTATTTCACTTGAGCAGTATAGAAATCTATAATGTAGATATTTTTAGGTTGGTACAAAAGTAACTGTGGTTTTTGCAATTACCTTTAATGGCAAAAATCACAATTACTTTTGCACCGATCTAATATTATCTTTAGTTGATGAGAAATACAAAAGCATGAAGACGGAGTTGTTTAGACAAGGCCAGTAGGAGATCTTGGACACACTGAAATTTTTAATACATAGTAATCCTCAATTAACATTTATTGACTTGTTTGATTCCATACCTAGATACGTAGGTGTCTGAATAAATAGTAATATTCATGTAGATTTTTTTATCTCAATAACTAAATCAATTTGTATCATCAAATCTTTCCTTCAGCATCTCTATGATGTTTTATTTGTCCTTCTGATGACACATGATATCAACTAACTGGTATGTCAACTCTTAGAGTACAAACATGATGACATGTGTATTCTTTGCCTTCCTAGAAAGGATGAGGTACTTTATTTATTTATTTATTTTATTATTTTATTATTTTTTTTTAAATTTTTTATTATTATACTTTAAGTTCTAGGGTACATGTGGATAACGTGCAGGTTTGTTACATATGTATACTTGTGTCATGTTGGCGTGCTGCACCCATCAACTCGTCAGGACCCATCAACTTGTCATTTACATCAGGTATAACTCCCAATGCAATCCTTCCCCCCTCCCCCCTCCCCATGATAGGCCCCGGTGTATGATGTTCCCCTTCCCGAGTCCAAGTGATCATACTTTAATTGATCATTGTCTTTCAGCTCTGTTCTCAGTCCCTGCCAAGTAGCATGTGAAAATTATTGTTATAGAAAATGAACCTATACTTGGCCAGATGATTATGGTCATACTAACCTTCATTAAGACTGATTAGTGGTCTTTGAACAAAGGAAATTGTAAGTATTGAGTAGGATGGTGAGTTAAGAAGGATTTCTGAGTTGTTAAAAGTAACTAGTACTCAAGAGCTCTCCACAGTAAATATTTCATAATCTGGATAAAATTGATCATTTATTCTCAGATAAAAGTGATGGCAGAGCTTTGAATTTATTGATAAAGATATTAGAATGATATATGCCCACATTAATAAATAATCAGGAAACAATTTATGAGCAGAATTATTTTTTAAGTACAAGAAACGTTTTCAATACTGTGGAGGAAAGCAACCGAGTAACATCAATTTCATCTGAAATTAATTAAAGGATAAATCAATATTTTCCCCAATTCTGTTTATAAGAAATGAAACTCTTTAAGCTCTTAGCACTTTCACCTTTAACAATTGACACCAACAATTTATCTAATAATGCTCAGAAATTATAGCGGACTTTTAAAATCTCTATAATCCACTTAGCAATCCAGTGGGTTAAAATGAAGGCAAAAGCCACGGCTTGATTTCCCAAACTCCCTTCATTATATCTCACTGAGTGACAATATTACTTTCCTTGAGATGATCCATCCTGCCACCAGGAGGAATTGGTACTTAACTATGGCCAAAGAAAATGGCATACTTAATGCCATTAACTCTATACATAAAAACATGGTTAAAATGAATTTCATATTATATATTTTTACTCTTTAAAAATAAATATTAAATAAAAAAAGAAAATGAGAAATTTGACAGGATAGTAATCCCAGATAGGCCTAAAAATTAAGCCAAGTGACTGTATACTCAAGAAGCCAGAGGTCCAATTAGTAGACACAGAGCAATGTTTAATCAAGAGTCACTTTAGGACAAATGAAAGGAAATTTTATAGAATGTGTTGAATTTCTCTAAAACATTATTATTAAATGGAACAAAGTGCATCACCATTTTAATGGGGTTTCTGAAAATCACTTTGAATGCCTCATGACAGGTTTATAGAAGTACTATATGAAACAGATGGCTTGGATAAGAACACACAGTGGAAAATTAATTTCTTGAAGGCAAAATTGATTAACTCTACTATAATATAAAATTGTATAAACAAAAGTTTAAGATTTACAGTAAATTTTTAAAATTTTTATTTTGTTTGAAATCACATTTATAAAAAGACAATTTATTTCTCAATCTGTTAACCTATTTTAATAAAAATATCTTTGGTCCTAATAATAGAAAGACATCTGTAGGCAATTCTACTAGATGAACTTTCATAAGTTGAACGAAAGAAAATAAGAATCTTTTGCATTTTCAAAGATATTTTATAGAATATAAGATTAGAATGTTCTCTTTCACTTAAAAAAGACAATTTTTATGAAAGTGAAAATTGTATGTATTCAGTCTCATCTTAATTTTTCTCACCATTCCAAATTATTTAGAATTTTCTGGAGTTAGATTAATCTTTATAAGAAAAATAGCTAGCAGAAAAAATAACTAAGCCTTTTCTATTTCTCTCAGGAAAATTTCTTTGCAGTTTCTCAAGTAACATGACAAATATTGATTATTTTATTTCTACTGTATACATCATAACTTTTTTCCCTCCCAGAAGTACATTTATTTTTACATGGTAAATTATCCTTTCTATCAAAATAAGATTTTTGCTTCAGTTAAATGTTATTACTCCCTTTTGAATAGTTAGATACATTGTATTTGTTTTACTGCAAACATGCAAATTGGCCACAGTCCATAAGGTCTAAATTTAACTTTTGTAAGCAATTTTCATTTCATTGCAGAATTTAGAGGATGATTTCTTGTCACGTTCTGCTTATGTTACAAGGAGAAGTAGGCTGCTGGATAGTTTTCCCCATTCTCTGAAACAGAGAAATCTATCAGCTCACATATTTTTGCAATGTGGTAGAAGCATCTTGTTGTACATAAACTTTTTACTCAGTTTGCCATCAACAAATTGTCATATATATGACATACATTTGTGTGTATAATATATGCATGCATATAAATATACATATACATAAATATAAACACAATATGTAAAATATTTGGTTTGAACCTTTGCTTAAATCTTATATTTATGATTCTGGTCTCATCTTGAATGTTTGTACAAGTCGTATTTCCATCAATAGATGTTTTATATTATTAACTAGCTTTTACATGTGTACATACTTAAAAACATCATAGCAATTCTGTCTGATAACATGCACACGCCTTGTGAAGTATTAAATACTTGTGTCTATTTTAACTTGAATTATCACTTCATTCTATAGTTTCTTGAGAAGACAAAAGGAAAACACTGGCATTTATAAAGTATTGATAAACAAGTATTTATGTATGAGGAATCTTTCAAGTTACTTAAAATAAGCATGGCTCAATATGTGTTTCTGGATGATATTGTCTGCTACCAAAAGCAATTTCCAAATATGGTATGGCTGTGTGCTAATACAGGCATTTACAATAACATCAAACCTTATTTTTAATGTCATGTCACAAAGTATGTAATTGATATTCTATACATTTTATAATTTATTACGAAGTTTGTTATCACAGACATTAAATACACATGGAATAAACACAAATAAATCTACTTTGAAATGTATCACATAGAACACACACACACAAACACACACACACACATAACACACACACAGCCATGCATCAGTTAATGACAGGGATACTTTCTGAGAAATACTCTGTTAGGTGATTTGTCATTGTGTGAACATCATAGAGTGTATTTGTACAAACCTATATGGTATAGGCCATCATGCACCTAGGATATATGGTAGAGCCTATTGTTCCTAGGTTACAAACATGTAGAGCATGTTACTGTACTGAATGCTGTAGGCAATTGTAACACAACGGTAAGTATTTATATATCTAAACATATTGCACCATATGTTTAGAAAACGTACAGTAAAAATATGGTATTATAATTCTACAGGACCACCAGTGTATAAGCAGCACATTGTTGACCAAAACATCATTATATGGTACATAACTGTATATATGATAGAACTAAACAATTATTTATAATGCTATGACTTAAAATTTTAATTAGTTACCTGCAGTAATTCTAAAACACATTCCCTGATGTATTCAGGAAAGATTTCTACGTTAATCGTACACAAGTCATCAATAACATTTATTTTCTGCTTCATTGGTCTTTAAAATATTTACTGCCAAAATTAATTATTTGATGCATGCTTATCTCATTAAAAGATGTACTGGCTCATTTGCTTTTTTTCTTTCTGACTGTAATATATTGTTTGTGAATGAGTTCATGTTCTCCTTTACAAGTTTAACCACTTCTACTTAATACAATACTGGGTCTAAAAAAATTTATATATATATTACTTTCTTGGTGTTTCAAGTTTTTATCTCTAATTTTTGCAGGGAGGAATTGATTGTTGTGGTTCTTAGGTTATGTCTATATACAGTAAAATCCTAACCAACCTAACCATGTAGCTAAGTTAATAATACCAGAAATTCAGAATTTAAAAACTGCAAATTGGTTGTTTAGTTGAATTTACTATTAGAACTGGCTTGTCATAGCATGCTAAAGCTGGCAGGAACAATGGCCCAACACCTTTGCCATACACAAATTCTCTACCATCCTTTAAAGAAGGTCATTTAGCCACTGCAGAAACACTTTCATTGGTGATGTGTGAGCTGGTTCATTCCAATAAGAAGTGTTCTAACATTAGAAACTTCTTCCTTGTATTGAACAGAATCTGCTTTCCAACTCTTAACTCTAATCTTTTAAGCAACCCAGATTAAGTATGTTCCCTGTTATACTACTTCATATACAGTTATGTGAATACAGCTAGTAAATTGTCTTTGCTCTAAGCAAAACTTCTTCTGAAGACGTGCTCCAGACTCTAATGCTTCTGGATACACAAATTTGGATACACTCCAATTCGTCATGGTTTCTCTTGATAAAATGCCATGTTCATACACGTGCACAGTACTCCCAGGCAGAGCTCGGCAGAATAAAATCTAACCTCTGTAATGGTCCTAATTTTCATTAGGCTGTCTCTGTTGCTTATAGTAGTTATGTCCTACTGAAGATTCATACAGAGTTGTTGCTCCGTTAAAAACACTAATTTTCAAAGGAATTGCTCTTAATGAGTTTTTCCCATACTTACAAAATTGATTTTAACCTAACACACAACTTTACATTTCAACATTGTGTTAGTTTTGTCCACCATCCCAACATGCTGAAACCAAGATGGTTTTAGAAGTTATTTCTGTCCATCGATTCTGTCAGCGAATCACTCTTTTCAGGGAAATGGTACTTACAAAATCTATTCGGATATTACATATGGTTTATTTTTAGTGTATTTACACTAAGTCCTAATAATTCATATCTTATGTTTTTTTTTCCTTTCTTGTTTGTATAAAAAATATTCTGTTCTCTAGTGTTGCAGTAAATGATTAGCCCATTCCACTTCGAAGACGTACTGGAGAGAGAATGAGGGAAGAAATGGAAACTTAAGAGTTAAATAGATATTTATACAGTTATTAACACAGCAGCATTGTCTCTGACCACTAGTTGCACCTGGCTTATTTATTTTCTTTATGCTTTGAATATGTTGAAAAATACTTTAATTTTATTTTTGTCTCCTTAACTATATTCTCACAACTTTCATGTCATGCTACTATTACGGTATCTTTATATAGATACTCTCCATTTAATTAGTTTTATTATGATGATGGCTTTTAACTTGTTCATTTACATTACATTAAATAGTTTTCTTGACCTCAAATTCTAACATATCACATGTTTTGCTACTTTTGATGAGTACCTACCTTATAACTGATTGGAAGGTCTTGACAGTCTTGAGAACATCCACTGACTTTCTTACTCAAACATTCATTTATATGGCAGTTTCTCTCATCTGAACCATCGCCACAGTCATCCTTATTGTTGCAAAGACCTCCACTGGGAATGCACCTGCCATTTTTGCACATAAAAAATGAACTGTTGCATGACTGTTCTGGAAGAAAAACAAACAAACAAATGGAACATAAAGGGCATGTCATTGTTTTATACTACAATTGTTGAAAACATTCACAAATATGATAAACATGTGTCAAAAATCATAATAAAGTATATATAAAATGCTTTACATATTCAGTATAATATTTTATAAAGTTCAGAAAACCAAGGTCAAACTACACTTTTATGTTCAACACTTATTGCAAATATAGCTTGACCATGAAAATTAATTATCAAAATAAACCTCCATAGTAAAATTAATGAACTATTTCTGCCTCCTCTATTTTGTGAAGAATGAGTTCAAAAGCATAATGATAGTCTGACAATTCCCTCAAGCCATAGGTCTCTGAGAAATTATATGTCACTAAAAATTAAGAATCTAGAATAGGTAGATATTCCTAAATTCTTTTCTTCCTAGAAATATAACATTGACATTTTGAAGTCAGGGTATAAAACAGACATCGGTGGTGAATAATAGGTGTTCCAAATATAGCTATGGAAAATAGCCGGATGACTTGAACAATACTCATCATCATACACGCTAAAAGAAAGCCTATTATCATGTAAAGTCCATGAGAAAAAAGTTATTGAATATATTCTATAATATATTATTACATATTTAGTATTTGGAATAGAGAAGCGATAAATAGACCAAGTTTTTAATATATGTATACTCAAATGATATGCAATTTGTTTCATTTTGCCTAATTATGAATAATACAGACAACTTCCCAGTAAATTTAAACTTTTTTGCATTTGAATTTTCAAATAGGCCAATACAGTGAAATTATTCTCATATAAACTCATATATTAAGATATAATGAATTTTTGGCAGTGGGGAAGACAGGATGGTGAATTCAGCAGTACCACTGCCTCAAATCTTTATATTTCTGACACAGACTTAAATTTCCAAAACTAGTTTCCCACATAGTCAATTACTAGTACCCTGCATAGTGTCACAAGATACATCACATGCTTAATAATTTGCATTTTCTTTCATTGAATACTATACTAGACAGAAAATAACAATTTTTCCACTGAAAACACTTCAGAATAAACCTGGTATTGTATCTATTTCTATACCTGCACTTTTACACTTTGGATTTAAAGGTGCTTCATCAGAATGGTCAGGACAGTCAAAGTCTCCATCACACTGCCATTGAGTATTTAGAAGACACCGCCCATCAGCACAACTAAATTCTTCTGTACCACACTGTCGGTATCCTAGAGACAGAGAAAAAACATTTGACTAATTCATATAACCAATACTAATTGAAATGTCATCTCCTCAATGCACACTACATCTGATTAATGTGGATTACCCTTGTCTCCTATGAGAAATGTTTCTCATTTCTTTCTGTAACAGTGGTTATAGTTGCAAGAGATATTTGTGGTTTGGAAGTAGAACTATGGTTCAAAAACTCAAGTTGGAAACAGACATTCTTATTATTTCAAGGTGAAGAAACAAGAAAGTGACCCTTGACTATACCATTTCTCTTCACCTATCATCTAGATCTTGATAATATCTCTTAGAATGGAAAATGAAAATGAAAGCTATTAGAATTAGCTTGGTTAGGTATAATACGAGAACATATGAGCTATAATTCTGAGCTATAATGATAATTCTCAGAAGCTCTGATATCATGTTTATGTTTAGAAAGCAGTATTCAATGTGTAAAAACATTGTTAAAATGAGAAAAATTTAAAAGTCAATTTTAGAGCAATAAGAACAAAAACTATTATAATTATCCTATATATCGCTTCTTAGGGTCATTAAAACCTTTATTCAAATTATAAAAAAAAATCATTTGCGAAAAGTTAATATCTATGTCTATTTGTAAGTACAACTTATTTGATTTTCAACATTGTTTTATAATGAATTTTTTCTAAGTTTGTCAACAATAAAAACAGTTATTCCTAGTAGAACTTTCTGATAAATCTGGGTAAATTCTCTGTTTTAAGTGGGAAGGGGTAAGATTTTTATGGCTTAAGAAATAAACACAATTCCAACAGAAAATATACTTAATAATGAGTATTTAATTTAAATTGTTTTCATATTGGAATGGTTAAACTAGATAGTTTAATAGCCTCAGCTTCCCTAGCATTTCTTCCCTCTCTCTCTTCCTTCACCAGCTCCTTCTTCTCATTTAATAAATACACTGAAGTCTTGTCCAGTCTAATAACAATAAAAATCTATCTATACACCTCTTACCAGCCCATTTCTCGTCTCTTTATTGCCCAATCTTGCTTCCACTTACTTGCCTGCAGTTCATCTCTAATCAATCAACATTTCATTTCTGTGACCTCTATCTTCTGAAATTCCTCTTAGAGATAACAAACACCAAGTGCCAAGTGTCAAATTCTGGATCTTGGCCTCCTATTTACTTTACCTTTTTGCAGCATTTTATGTTTCTGACCACACTATCTTAGAAAGAGTTTCCTGACTTAATGATATTCACAGTCTACCTTCCTTGGCTTCTTTACAACTTTGATCTTGCTGTTCCCTTATTTTCCTTCTGTATGAAGTCCTCTCCTGTTCCACTCTAAAATGTTGCCAGTGAAACCCTAACTTCAATGTTCGGTCTTTATTTTCATGCCACCTTTAGGCTGATGGACAGAAAGTTAATATTACTTGTCCTCGTTGTACTTCTGATCTAGAATTAAATTATCACACACTCACTATATAGCTTTATGTGATTGATTAACACCTCATATTAAAAATGTCCACAATAAAGTCTTTATTACATCTCACATCTTATCGACAAAATTAACCCTTAACCTCTTGTATCCCAACACTCATTAATAGCAGCAATCACCAAGTCATCCAAGCTAGAAATACCCTTTTATCCTCCATGTCCTACTGTAAATGAAGTCTGACACATTCTGTACCTTCCACTCCACCATTCTCAACCTGGTTCAAAACCACGTCATTAATCATCAGAACTATCACAATAACCCCCTAACTAGTTTATTTCCCTCTATGACTCCTTTGCTCCGTGGCAGTATTTCTCCCACTCTGGTGAAAAAATGTGGTTCTAAAACAAAAATGTGACTGTAACATTTCATTCTCTTGTGTCAAAATGTGCAATGGCCTCTGAGAGACAAAATAATTAAATACAAATTCTCTGACACTGTATTTCAGCCTTTTTCAAATCTAACTTCAACTTTTTAAACTTCCACTTAATTAACAGAAGACTAATTGCTATTCCTCACCCATCTCAATTTTCAGTCTTTGTAAACACATATAGAATTTACTGTTCCTGAAACTGCTCTAAGAACTTTAAAAATATAAATTTATTTAATTCTCTGAACAGTCCTAACATTTAAGCCTTGTTATTAAGCACATTTTACAGATGGAAAACTGAGGCCCAGGGAAGTGAAATGACCTTTTCAAGGTCACATAGCTGTTAAGTGGAAGATCCAGGACTTGAACCCAGGCTCTCCAGCTCTGGGGTTCATGCTATTAACCACCACACCATGCTCTCTAGCATTACATAGGATTTCCTCTTACTAACATTCCCTGCTTCTATTCTTTAGTGCCTCCCTCAAGAACTATTCTTCTCGGCTCTGATCTCATTGTGATTCTCATTTCTATTTGACATAGTATGTTATTGTACTACATTGAATTTCTGTTTTTTCCATTTGTCTGTGACTTTTCCAAGTGGGGCTTCTCTGTCTCATTCATCTCTGTATCAACCAAATATAATGTCTAGCAGAGGGGAGGTATTCAATCGGATATAACTCTGCTTCAGATTTATGTCTTGTGCTATGATCTAGCCTTAAAAATATCACATCAAATGTATGACTTCATGCTGAAATAATCATAAAAACTGATACCCACTAATTTCAGTGAGGTTCATATCAAAGGCCAAGGCTATAGACACTGCACAGGGAGGACAAAGGAAGGCACTAAATCTGTTGCCTTCTCTGAGCATATATAAAGTTCACAGCTTTTCATTGCATACATTTGTTCATGTCTACGCATTCAAATATTTTACAAAAACATTACGTTCACATTAGAGTTCAACTTCAACAGAGCATTTTTAATATATTGATGTTATCATTAAAGTTATATGTTGTATAGATATTATATATAACATGTAGAAAAATATATGTAAAGGCAATATACATTTCATGATAATATTACATTTTATCAAATCATTGAATACATCAAAAGATAAATAGAAAATATTAAGTATCTGGTTTTTCTGATAATTCTGAATTATATTCTTTTTTTACTCAAATATTTAATTTGGCTATACAACTGAACAAGCCGGCGATATACTGTCTTCAGATTTCAAGTATTTCAAAATATATTAAACTAAAGATTTTTTTTTAATGTATTTATTTTGAGATGGAGTCTCACTCTGTCACCCAGGCTGGAGTGCAGTGGCATAATCTCAGCTCACTGTGACCTCCACTTCCTGGGTACAAGCAATTCTCCTGCCTCAGCCTCCGGAGTAGCTGGGACTACAGGCTAGTGCCACCATGCCGAACTAATTTTTGTATTTTTGGTAGAGATGGGGTTTCACCATGTTGGCCAGGCTGGTCTCAAACTCCTGACCTCAGGTGATCCACCTGCCTCAGCCTTCCAAAGTGCTAGGACTACATGCATGAGGCACCACACCCGGCCCAAAGACATTTTTATAAACATTTTCCAATATACTGATGCAAATATACTGCAAACAGGTATGATTTCCAAATAAATGCTAGAACTTAAATAAGTTATAGGTGCTGTGATTTTGTATTACTGAATTCACTGGCTCTTGATGACACTAAGAAATGTGTTTGTTTGTTGCTTTAGTTATTTATTTACATGCTACTTTTGAAAGACTCTTAGCCTAGGAATCTCCTTCATGAAGTTTTAGATGTACTTACCACACTGTGGTGACTCATCAGAGCCATCTCCACAGTCGTCATCATGGTCACAAACAAATTGCTTGGGAATGCATACTTTATTATGGCACATGAAAGCATTTTCATCACATGTATTATTGGGAGCTAACAAAGACATCACAAAAAATAAAGTTAGATTAGCACATATTTTATCTTCTCCCATATTAGGAGCTTGGGGAATATGTAAAATCATGTCCAATAGCTCATAGTTACTGAGAAAAAGAAAACTTTGCATAATATTCAATACATCAGATGAGCTAATAATTGCATATGTATTTATATTAGAATATCTGAATATAAATACACATAATTTAAGGATTTAGTATTCATGAATTCAACTATTCCAGAGTGACCCTGAATTCAAGTCATGTAGCTATTTTAAATTTGGTGAAGGATGAATTCAAATGTTCATATGTTAGAAAAAATATCTCAGCTAATAATATTCTGGTTTTTTTTTTAACTTATGCCTACAGTAATGCTGGTAAAGTAATAACAATGTTGCTACCTTGTGAAAAATAGCCCTGCAAAGAACAATATTAATGTTCATAAAGGAAGTGTAAAGAAAACTGAGAAGGTTTAGAATGTTATTGTCTTTAAAAAAATAAAACTTTTTGATAACTTCCAGAGTGGGGTGTTGAATTAGATAAAGGTAAGATCTTTGATGTCATCAGTCTCACCATAAGTACCACACAAATGAAATGGAATATTTACCCTTTAGGAATATTGATGCATGAAAGCAATGTTCCAACAAGTGGGAAAAATGGTTGATCCAAGTGATCAATAAAATTTCAGCAAAAATTCAAAAGAACATAACTAGTGCAGAGAAAGAAAAAAAATAATACCACATGCATAGAATAATAAGAGGTTTGCAAGGCTCATTCAAATATTTTCAGTAATCTTTGCTTATATTTAAAAGGTAAATGCTATGCAGGACTCAAGGTTTGGGGTATTGCAAATAGCAATAATTTGCCATACGCTATTGTAGAATGCTGGAAAGAGAAAAGTTTTGCAGAAAGTGGCTGTGGCACTTATATTTGTATTCTTAAGGAAGCAATTTATCTTCTTGGTGCATTTGTTTCTTTATCTATTTAATAGGGATAAAAAATATATCTGATAAATTTCTTATAAGGAATAGATAACGTATGTGAAGCAGATTTGGCTCATTTTAAGTATTTAATAAATGTCTAGGTGCTCTCTAAACTCCTATTTATATAATAATTATTTTTGGCAGAGTCCTCAAAACAGTTCACTACAATATTGTGGGAATTCAATAATGCAAATAACAGCAACAATTACAATAATTGATATGTAACGCGGGTACTTGAAAAACTTAGGTGTCTTCCATTTCTCCATTCCATGTCTTAATAAGCACTTTTCTCCCCATGAAACACCTTTCTCCTTCTTTGTCCCTCAAGACTCAGATAATATCATCACTTTTTCTTGAAATCATTCCATGAGGCATTTTACATATTAGTAGGATATTTTACATAATATTTCTTTGTGATTGGAATAGTATATTTTATATACATCACTTTAACATTTAAGATACAGGTATTATCAATATTCTTTCCCATTGCCTGTAGCCCCCTCTCCCCAGACCGTCCCAGGCTCCATGAACCAATAAATCTCTCCCTTTATCTCAGAAATTATTGACATAGTGTAGGTAAAACATAAGGGTTTTTATAACGTAATCAGGCATAATTTACTTTTAATAAAGAGTTTTTTAAAGTTGTATAGAAGCCACAGAGAAGTAGCATGAACAACTGCCTCTTGTAATCAGAGTAAAATTCTGATTTTACTAACTCCTCTTAACTTTGAACTGTATGCCAGCTTGGATAACTCAGGTGAATTACACCAATTCCAATACATGAATTAATCTTTAAAACACTGAGCAACAGTGACTTATTTGGCATTAACACTTTCAGATCACTTGAGTACAATTTGCTGCATTTTAACATAATTTACTTAATAGTACCCATGTGGTCCAAAAGTGTTAATATGCCTCCCAGAGTGTTAACTTGCTACAATAGCAACAGCATACTGGGACCATCTGGATCCCTGAATTGAGGCATAATCCTTTATTATGTAGCACTCAGTGGCCCCATTGACCTTTACAGACACACATATCAGTTTCAAGATCAAAGTGAATTATTCTACAACAATAGTATGAGTTCTGGGCAAATAGGTCTGCCTCGAAGTTTTCTTTTTTCTTTTCTGCTTTAACTATTCCTCATGTACACGTGCACACACATGCACATGCGCACGCGTGCATACACACACACACACACACACACACACTCTCTCTTACATTATGGCTTCAAATACAAAAGATGTGAAGGCAGGCCATTGGAGAGATGACTGGCAGAATTCATTTTAACAAGTGGAGTTCGCAGCATTATTTCTGACAAGTTGCTCAGCCCAGCAGATCCCCTATGTGACCTTGTGATCTGCATTTAAATATGCAGTCCCTTCATCCTCCTGATCATGCAAAGGAATTCATCTAAAAGTTTACTGTTGAGTAATACCCTGAAAATTTCCTGAGGTGACTTAGAGTCAGAAACTTAGTAAATTGTCTGACCTCCGAAGGGGCTCTTCTGATCCCTCAGCTTCATTCGGCTATATCCATACTATTTTTACACAACCCAAGGGTTAATACCCTATCCTTAGGACTAATAGGTGTTTACTGACCTCCTGATCAGTAGTTATTTAGGATCAGAGAAGTCATTCCCAGAGATTCTATAATAGACAATCTAAAAGCCTTCAGTAGGGATGGTGGTGGACGACGCAAAAGAGAAAGTACCAAACCTACTGTACTCGTACACATAAAGTGCAGTTACATTAGCTGAGAAGTGAAATGATAAGTCTGTGTTTATCAAAATGGTTTTAAAATGGGTAATCTGACTGCGTATGTTTGAAACATTGAACAGTAGTTAAAGAGGTTGCAGAACTACTGTGATAACAACATCCCACCTGATTAAGTCCAGTACTACCTACGGGCCCAGGAATTGGGAAAGCAATGGGAAATGTGCTACGGCAAATACTACAAAAACAAACACCCAAGGATGCTGTAGCAGTTTTCTTTGACATGCAGCCCTGGCCAGTGTTCATACCGCAGCCTGCTGTGGAAAGCTCATCGCTTCCATTTGGACAGTCCCTTTCACCATCACAAAGCCAATGTCGGGGCACGCAGGCATGAGAGCCCTGGCAGCTGAACATGTCAGCAGCACAGGTTACAGCACCTGAAACGCAAAAACATAATGCCATTAAGACCACTGTGTGTCCACTGGAAAATGTCTACCATTTACATTTTCTGTAGTAAGGGGAGAGGCAGAAGAATGTTGCTTATAAAGAGGCGATCGTAGTTATTGGGAATCATTAAACATCATTCTTCCCGTGTAGTCGTCTACACATTTTTATCTAAGAAGGTATTATTTCCTAGCTATAGTGTTATATTTCTTAAAGCTACATGGCAGAAAATAATGTATTTTATCCTTGTAAAATGTGGCAAAGCATAGAAATATCATAGAATTGTGAATACACTGAGATAACATTTCTAAAAGACTGAAACTAGAAAAATAACAGTAATTGAAATAATGCTATTTTTATTGCTTAATATGTGCTAAGCACTTAACATATTAACTCATTTAATCCATACAATAAGCCCGACCCATAGAACTATTATTAGTATGTTTTCACAGAAAAGAAAACCAAGGCTCGGAGAAGTTGAAAAGCTTGCAGAAAGTCACAAGTTTCACATGATTCCCCATGCTGCACTGGGAGTCCAGAACCCGCTGAATCCTAAGCACCATCTTTTGACCACTCACGTCATTATTATTACTCTCCATCCTGTAGTACCAAAAGAATAAGTGTATACATATTCTATTTTTTCATGCATAATAATTGGAATCTACCTTTGCTCTATCATTGCAATGTTTCTTTATTTGCATGATAATGTCTTTCAAAAAAATGCTTGTTGATTTGGACTCTTAAGTACAAAAGGTTCCTCTTTCCTTCCATTTATGATCATAGGGTGGCCATATGTCAAATGACCCTCTCTCCTGATGTTTTCCTAGTCCCTGTGCAGTTATATACAATGAACGTTTTGAATGTTCTGTTTGTTTATAAAAGTACCTGAGTGAATCCTAAATCTCTCTTTTTAAAAAAATTGTACTTTCTTATGACCCAAAGTTATCCAGAATAGATGCTAAAAAAGAAACTTGTTGAATTGTTGAAAATAGAATATTATCTCCAGGAAGAAAATATAAGTAACTAGATGAAAAATATTTGTTTCTAACAATTGAAAGCAGTAGCCAATGTGTTTTAATTGGATTATCATTTATCCTCTTACTTTTCAGCCAGAGTTGTTAGGAGCAGAAAATTCTTTTTGAGGTAATGTTTTCAATACGGTAAGCAGTGGGGTATCACAATACAATCCTCGAGGAGTCTTTTGCAACATTAACATACCTGTTCTGGACATATACCTTACCTGAAGGAAAGGATGAAGTGTGAATGTTGACAAATCCCCCAGTAATCTAGATTTGCTTATTTAATTGAGGATCTATTTAATAGAACGGAGTTTAGCATGTTATATAATACTGGAAGAAGTTAGAAAATAATCTATTAAATAAAGGTACTTTCATTTAAAAATGATTTTGTTTGCTAACTAGTATGTCTTTAGTATTTTCAATAATAAATTCTCTTTCCACAGAAAATATTTTTATATTATTCCTCCTTATCTATCCTTTTTAAGCTTGTCGTGAAAACATAAAGTGTCCTTTTTACTATTATATTCTCAATTCAATGCTTTGTATAACATTTTTACTGTCAAGCTTGAGATTTTTGTAACTGCATTTTTTTCTCTTAAGGAAGTTTTGATAAATGTAAAATTTGTCTACTGCCATATTATCACTTTAATTTGTTCTCAAGGCAGTCTGATAGAAAGAGCCCTTATTTGGCAGTGGAGAAATCTAATTCTGTATGACCTTGGTGAAGACTAGCGCCTGAATTACCCTATCTTTAAAATGATGTGTATGACTGGATAATTACCAAGATACTCCAGCTATAAAATGGCATAAGGCTCTTTGTAGCTAATTTTCTGGCTCCCTTGATAGTATTCAACAGATTTTGTGTTAAGAACATGCCAAAACATCATAGTCAATTGGGAAGAAAATGGCCCAAAGAAAAAATTCATGACTTTATTTCATAGTTGCCACTGCCATCTGGAGACATATTGCCTTCCTCAGGGAAAAGAATCCCTAGGGAGAAGAAAGACATGTTGATAAATTCCACTAGATCCATCTTGCACGCCCACTCGGATAATATTTGATTGATAAGAGTCACTATCCTATTTAATATTTCGGAACCTGAATTCTGCTCATACCTCTGTCACACTTAATTATCTGAGTGACCTCAGGCAAATTTATTAATTTCTGTGAGTTTCTCTTTTTTCATCTCTCAAAAGATGGAAATAAACTAGACCATGGTTTTCAAAATGGACCCTCAATATTCCAGATCAGAATCACTCTATGCATATCAATAAAGAACGTGTTTACATCCTGTATCAGAATATTTTGAATTGGAAATGGGGAAACTACATTTTTAACACACTTCTGAGAAGGATCTTTTGCACCCCAAAGGTTGAAAACAAGTGAGATACATTATTTATAAAATTATTTTCCTGTTCTAAAATATGAGGTTCAGTTCATTGACAGATGATTGGTCTAAAGCAGTATTTTCTTTATGTGTCTCAAGCTTGGTAGTTAGTACATAAAATATAGCTCATAATTAAAGCAAATTAGCTCAGTATTTTGATTGCAGGTAAACATGTCCATTTTCTTATTAGTCTTTAATAAAAAAGCATTATTAGGACACTGACAATACTTTGACAAAGAAATGAGGCAGGAGAAATAAAATCAGAAAAACCTCATAAATATAGTGTGCATTGGTTATGTTAGATGATCATACTAGGTATATAGTTATATAGGGATAAATCTTTTTGTATCCAATTAATAGGTAAGGAATCATCAAAATAAGGAATGAAACGAAACGGTCTACGATTACACAGCTTGCAAATGCAGATGTGGGAGAACTCACCTCTACACGACTTTATAGAGATTTTTGCCCCTATAATATTGTGTCCATTCAGAAAGTGCAGTGTTATCAATGGGGTCATTTAGTGCAGAAGTTAACAAAAGTCAAAGGTAAGATAATTTTAGAGATTGAAACCGTGTTCATCCTATTGTAAGTAGGTAATTCTTTTATTAAAATTATTTTTAAAAATAATAGCAAAGAGAAACAGACTGTCAGACATCTAATTGGCTACTGACTTTTTTTCTTTCATAGCTTTTTGATAGTGATCTTTCTATTTGTCTGTGGCATAACTGTAGATTGTTTCAGCTGTGTAAGTAAAAAGTAGATTTTGAGTGACTTAAATACAAGAAAATAAATCGCCTGCTTTCAAGAATATCTCCAATTTCATATTGTTTACAAAGAACTTCAGTTTAGCTTGAATACTATAAAATACTACCTTTCTCCATGTTTGTGACAGAAATAGCAGTCCACAAACCCTGAAGTTTAAAAGAGGTGTTAAATACACTAAAATCTATACATACACCTTATTCTATGATTTGGGTCCTTCTCTTCCTAAAAGAGGATAGTAACAGCTGCCACCAAAGGCTGATGTAATGAGTAAAGAATATGTATCTACAGGTACGAATGTATACACAGAAATAGATTACATAGACAACCAAAAGACATCTACACAAATTAGTGAAATTCTTAGCCAGTTAGAAAAAAAAAAAAATTAAAGATTAGCTTGTTTCCTTCTTTTACCCCTTAGGAAACTCAGTGAATAATTCTATGTAACTATTTGTTAAATATTTGTGAATATTAAAAAGTAATTATACTGACCTTTATAGTAAATACAGATATTTGATACTAATACCTCTAATCCTATAAAGCTACATTTTAAAGTGTATTTTAATATCATATAAAATAGCCATCTTCCTTTACTTCTTATTTAAAACAATTCAGCAATAAGAATGACTATAACACACAACATATGCACATAAACAGCATGTGTGGGTGGTGGCAGTATAAATTAGTATACTAATTTTGGAGGCTAACAGTGGTATATAGGATGCATCATTAAAAAAATTGTTTGATTATTTGACCCTGTAATCACAGTCTTTGATATTTGCTTCAAAGAAGTCACTGAAAACTACACATAAAGTGTACAAATACATTTATTGTGGTAATATTAAGGAAAAACACCGAATATTGAATAACAGCTTTATGTATAAAAAATAATAGAATAATGGATTGTCATGAAAATAATAAAAACAGCTACCTAGAAGTGTACATATAAATTGTATGTTAATTTTAATAAATTAGCAAATTTTGTGCATGCTCTAAAATTATAGAGCATATATAATGCTTAAAAACTGATTGAGGACAAAAAATAGACAACTCACCACAAATGCTATCACTTTCATCTAATCCATCCCCACAATCATCCTCTCCATCACAAATCCAATGCTTAGAAATACATTTTTGTGCAGAACAAGCAAACTGGTTCCAAGAGCAGGAAGAATCTAGAAAACAAACAAAAGGAAAAACTAATTAGGTTGAGACCATCTTACAACAGATCCGACAATGAGAAGATTCATTCTTAGACTCTGCTAAAATCAACCATCCTATAATAAAAGAAGCCAAAGTCTTCTTCTCTATGATAATTTTAAGAAATTTTGGCATCAGCTTGCATATTTCCCCTGTGTTTCCAGTTTATACAACCATTATTTCTTCAACGTGATTCTTACAAGGCTTGCCTTTGAGGTAGTCTTAATACTGGTCACTCTACTCCAGGTATATTTGTCTGTTTTCTTTTCTTTTTTTTTTTTTTTTTTAATGTGTGATGAACATATATAAAATAAATATTTCTGGTGTAGTCTAGTCATACTTTTAAAATTTAAATCTATATTTGAGCCAAGAGAAAAAACTTATATCCTAAGTTAGGTAATAATATGGTGGACTGACCAGTAGATAGGTTTGTTTTTAAAAGTGGGTGACTAAGGAGGTTATAGCTTGAAGACAACCTGACAGTTTTGAATCCAGCAACTGTGCTGATGTTTTTGTGTTGCTTCCTTGGAAACACTTGAGTTTGTTATATCTGACTAATAACACCTAAATCAACTGGCATAGTTGCTGACATTTTTATTACTAGATTATGTTTTTATAATAACAACATACTCCATTTATTTCCAAAGCCAATTTTGTTATTGCTTTCCTCCATTCCCAGCCTCCCTTTTTACCCAGCATATTTATCACTATAAAATATTCAAAAGTAAAATCCTTCCAAATTAAGGTGTTCAAAATATAAACTCTTGTAAAAATAGCAATTTTGCTTTTGATTTCACAAACAGTTGCAAAACTTTGCATTTTCACTTAAAATGCTTAATTAGATGACCAGTAAAATAGAGAACATTAGAAAACTGAAGTTTGGAAAAAGTAAAATTACGATCATGTAATGGCCACTGTTCAGAAATTATGAATCCACATACGGTATTTTGGAAGTTCTCTGCTAGTCTTGTTCAAAATCTGGCTCTAATGTAAAGATATATAGCATCTTAATCAAACAAAATGCACCTTCACATTTCACGATGACATTTACTTTTAGGAGAGTTTGACATTTCACAGAAAATCTGTTTTTAATCTTTTTTCTACTCTATTCACCACAGTGTATGTTATTTGTGCTAAATGTAAATAGTGATATATTCCTTGCTTTCCTATTGGAGATTTCTTTGATTTGCAAATCACAAAATCCATACATTTTAGAAAATAAATTTAAAAATGCTTTCTTAGTTTGACAACATAACATGAAATAAAGTGTACACACACAGAAATTAGGAGGTAGAAGATGAAAGGCAAAAGTTTAAAGAAATAGAAGTTTATGTATATTATTGAAAGCCATACATGTAATCAGTAGAAAATTTCAGTATAATAATATTCAGTCAGCTCTCCACATATGTGTGTTAATATCCATGGATTCAACAAATCACAGATCAGAAGTATTTGAAAAAATAAAATTAAATAATAACAATACAAGAATAAAATATAATACAAATAAAAACAATACAATGAAACAACAATTAACACAGTGTTTACATTGCATTAGGCATTATAAGTAATCAAGAGGTTATTTAAAATGTACAGGAGGATGTGCATAGGTTATATGCAAATACTAAGCTGCTTTATATAAGGGACTTGAGCATCCATGGGTTTTAGTGTCCGTAGGGTGTTAGACCCAATTCCCCATGCAGATGCCAATAATAGGTGGGAGAAATATAACAAGTAGTGCGTGCCAAATCCTTAATTTATAGCAGAAAGCAAATATATTAGGTACAACCTAAAGGTAATAAATTAAGAAAAGGTATAACTTTATTACACCTGTATTATAAACTGATGGAAGTAATTATTCAACAAAAACACAGAAGGTTAAAAGAAAAGTCTAGGACCAAAGAGTGTTAGTCTTCATTATAAACTCTTTTAATTTTAATATTTACCATTTTTTATTATCTAATAAAAACGTAACTTAGTTAAAATCAGCTGACAATATTTTGGATAAAATCCCTATATAAGAGAATACTAACATGTAAGTAATAGTAAGGTTAACAAAACTAAAGCTAAATACAATGTCTCACCACAGTGGAATTCATCAAGTCCATCCTCACAATCTTGCTGACCATCGCATATCCAGGTAGTCAAAATGCATCTTCCACTAGGACAACTAAAATAATTTTCTTCACATTTGTGTTTGTTTTGAACTGTGATAAAATATAAAACGTAATGTCAAACAATTCAAATTAATTTTAGACTTCTGAAATATAAGTAGACAAAACATTAATACTCCCTGAACTGAAAGAGATAAATAATAAGTAAATTTTAAAAGAGCTAAGATGTTTTCCTAAAGAATGCCAAGGTTATGAAAATAAAGGAAAGACTGAGAAATCATCCCAGAACAGAAACCCAGGAGACATGATAATCAAATGCAATCCAGTATTGAGTCCTAGTACAGAAAAAGTATAGTAATGTAAAATCAGTTTAAATTATAACAGAGTAGCACTTAGTTAATAAACATAAAATAAAGCTAAAAAATATATACGACTTTAAATTGAGTGAGCTTAAGGCCAAGGAATAATATTTGGGTGAAAAATATTCTGAATTCCATGTTCATAGCACAAAATAATAATACATTGGTGTATCTTTGCTGGAAAAGTGTGAATTTAGTGTTTCTATGGCCCTCTATTTTGAGTATTTCTCAACAGTATTTAAACAATTATTCTGTATTTTAAGGAAGAATAAACGAGTTACACTGGCAAATCTAAAATTATTATACCTTTCAGAATTATCATAAAAAAGTAACTATATGTAAAATTATTTTTTTCTTTTGAGATGGAGTCCCACTCTGCCACCCATATTGAAGTACAGTGGCACAATCTTGACTCACTGCAAACTCTGTCTCCCAGGTTCAAGTGATTCCCCTGCCTCAGACTCCTGAGTAGCTGGGACTATAGGCACATGCCACCACTCTCAGCTAATTTTTGTATTTTTAGTAGAGACGAGGTTTTACCATATTGGTCAGGCTGGTCTTGAACTTCTGATCTCATGATCCACCCACCTTGGCCTCCCAAAGTGCTGGGATTACAGGTGTGAGCCACAGCACTCAGCCTATATTTATCTTTTAATTGGGTGTCATCTGTTCCATTGCTCCTTCAAGTTTTCATGATTTTAGACTGCTTGGTCTATAGCCAAGCAGGAAGTAAACCCTAGTGTATATATCCCAATCACACTACAATAGTCTATTATGACTATTTTAAGATAACAAAAATTGTATGCATTTTATTTTTTATATGTTGACTTTGTAGATAGAATTAAAGATGAAAATACATTTTTTGAGTGAATTCAGCATTAAGCCAAAACATTTTAGGATGCTTAGGATGTTTCCTGGATCTAACCTAAAGTATTTAGGCTGACCATTGCTGGCTTCCTGTCTGTCCACCTGCCTTATAAGCCTGCATGCATGTCCCTTTGCTTCTTACCCAATAAAAAATTTATGATTCTCAATTAGTGTTGAAAGTTAATTCTTAAGATAACTTATTAATACTAGAAAGAGATGGAGATCACAACAAAGAAAAATAAAATATTAGTTTAATTAATATCTATCATATGCTGACCTCAAGATAATTTCAAAATTAACTACAGTTATACTGAGGTAAAGAATGTGTTGTTGCAATCAGAAAATTAGATTAAGAATCTTGGCGCCAGTTTCGTTGAGCAGTGGTTTGTAGTTCTCCTTGAAGAGGTCCTTCATATCCCTTGTAAGTTGGATTCCTAGATATTTTATTCTCTTTCTAACAATTGTGAATGGGAGTTCACTCATGATTTGGCTGTTTGTCTATTATCTGTGTATAAGAATGCTTGTGATTTTTGAACACTGATTTGGTATCCTGAGACTTTGCTTGAAGTTGCTTATCAGCTTAAGGATATTTTGGGCTGAGACAATGAGATTTTCTAAATATACACTTACGTCATCTGCAAACAGGGACGATTTGACTTCCTCTTTTCCTAATTGAATACCCTTTATTTCTTTCTCTTGCCTGACTGCTCTGACCAGAAATAAAAGTGGACACAAACAAATGGAAGAACATTCCATGCTCATGCATAGGAAGAATAAATATTGTAAAAACGGCCACACTGCTCAAGGTAATTTATAGATCCAATGCCATCCCCAGCAAGCTACCAATGACTTTCTTCACAGAATTGGAAAAAACTACTTTAACGTCCATATGGAACTAAAAAAGAGTCCACATTGCCAAGACAATCCTAAGCAAAAAGAACAAAGCTGGAGACATCACGCTACCTGAATTCAAACTACACTAAAAGTTTACAATAACCAAAACAGCATGGTACTGTTACCAAAACAGAGATTTAGACCAATGGAACAGAACAGCGGCCTCAGAAATAACACTACACATCTACAACCATCGATCTTTGACAAACCTAACAAAAACAAGAAATGGGGAAAGGATTCTTTATTTAATAAAAGGTGCTGGGAAAATAGGCTAGCCATATGTAAAAAGCTGAAACTGGATCCCTTCCTTACACCTTATACAAAAATTAATTCAAGATGGATTAAAGACTTAAATGTTAGACCTAAAACCATAAAAACCCTAGAAGAAACCCTTGGCAGTACCACTCTGGACATAGGCATGGGCAAGGACTTCATGACTAAAACACCAAAAGCAATGGCAACAAAAGCCAAAATTGACAAATAGGATCTAATTAAACTAAAGAGCTTCTGCACAGCAAAAGAAACTACCATCAGAGTGAACAGGCAACCTACAGAATGGGAGAAAATTTTTGCAATCTACCTATTTGACACAGGTCTAATATCCAGAATCTTCAAAGAACTCAAACAAATTTACAAGAAAAAAATCAAACAACCCCATCAAAAAGTGGGCAAAGGATATGAATGGACACTTTTCAAAAGAAGACATGTCGACAGCCAACAGACACAGGAAAAAATGCTCATCCTCACTGGCCATCAGAGAAATTCAAATTAAAACCACAATGAGATACATACCATCTCACACTAGTAAGAATGGCAATCATTAAAAAGTCAGGAAACAGGTGCGGGAGAGGATGTGGAGAAATAGGAACACTTTCACACTGTTGGTAGGAGTGTAAACTAGTTCAACCATTGTGGAAGACAGTGTGGCGATTCCTCAAGGTTCTAGAATTTGAAATACAATTTGACCCAGTGATCCTATTACTGGGTATATACCCAAAGGATTATAAATCATGCTGCTATAAAGACACATGCACACATATATTTATTGCAGCACTATTCACAATAGCAAAAATTTGGAATCAACCCAAATGTCCATCAATGATAGACTGGATTAAGAAAATGTGGCACATACACACCATGGAATACTATGCAGCCACAGAAAAGGATGAATTCACGTCCTTTGTAGGGACATGGATAAAGCTGGAAACCATCATCCTGAGCAAACTATTGCAAGGACAGAAAACCAAACACCACATGTTCTCACTCATAGGTGGGAACTGAACAATGGGAACACTTGGACACAGGGTGGGGAACATCACACACTGGGGTCTGTCATGGAATTGGGGGGTGGGTGAAGTATAGCATTAGGAGAAATGCCTAATGTAGATGGCGAGCTGATGGGTGCAACACACCAAAATGACACATGTATGCATATGTAACAAACCTGCACATTGTGCACATGTACCCTAGAACTTAAAGTACAATTTTTTAAAAAAGGAAAAAGAAGGAAGAATCTTGGTGCCAGTTTCATGAGTCTAAAGTAATAAGTGTCTATATTTCTTATAAACCTTTTATATAATTAACTTTTTTTTATGTGAAAGACCTGCAGTGAGCTACAGTCAAATGCTCTAGAATTTAGAATATGGATAGCAAGAATACTCAACAAAACCCAAGAGAAGTTTGAAATCTAACACAAAGAAAACAGAAAAAAAAAAATAGGATTTGAAAGACAACTAGAGGTATTAAAAAAGAACTAGACAGAACTTTCGGAATTAAAAAAAATCACTACAGAAGTTCCAAATACAATTGAAAGCCTTAACAATAGACTAGATCAAGCAGAAGAAAGAATTCCAAAGCTGGGAGACTGGTCCTTCAAATTAATTTTTTTTCAAAAATAAAGAAAAATGGATTTTAGAAAATTAACAAAGCTTTTGAGAAATATAGGATCATGAAAAGTGATAAAATCTATGACCTATTGAGATTCATGAGAGAGAAGAGAAAGTATGCAACATAGAAAACATATTTGATGGTATAATTCATGAAAATATCCCCAATCTTGCTAGAGAAATCAACAGACAGATTCCAGATAGTCAGAGATCTCCCGCAAGATACTGAACAAGACAATCATCCCCAAGGCACAGCACATGGTCATTGGGCTGTCCAAAATCAACACAAAAGAAGTTTGAAGGCAGCTATGAAAATGGGACATATCACCTATAAAGTGAAACCTAGCAGACTAACAACCGACTTCTCAGAAGAAACCTTAATACCCAGAAGAGATTGGGGGCCTATGTTTAGCATTCTTAAGGAAAATAAATGCCAGTTAAGAATTTTATATTCCACCAAACTAACCTCCATAAATAAAGGAGAAATAAAGTCTTTCCCAGACAAGCAATTGTTAAAGGACTAGATCACCAGCAGATCAGTACTAGAAGAGAGCCTTAAGGGGGTTCTTTGAATGGAAATGAAAGAATGATACTACCATAAAAGAACACATAAGCACACAGCCCATGAACCCTATAAAGCAACTACACAAATGACACTAAAAATCACTAGCTAACAACACTACAACGAGAACAAAATCTCACATGTCAATATTAACCTTGAATGCAAATGGCCTTAAAAGAGATAAGAGTTGTAAACTGGATAAAAAAGCAAAACCTATCCTTCTGCCATCTTCAAGAGACCTATCTGACATGTAATGACACCCATAGGCTCAAAGAAAAGGGTGAAGAAAGATCTATTATGCAAATGGAAAACCAAAAAGAGCAGTATTTGCTATTCTTATATCAGATAAAACAGAGTCTAAAACAACAGTAGAAAAAAATAAAGAAGAACATCTAGATTCATAAAACTAGTACTTCTAGACCTACGAAACAACTTGATAGCCATACAATAATAGTAGCGGAATTCAATACACCAATGACATCATTAGGTCAATGGGGTAGAAAACTAACAAGCAAATTCTGACTGTAATTCAACACTTGACCAATTGGACCTAATAGACATCCACAGAACACTCCAGACGACCGTAGCATATACATTCTTCTCATCTGTACACAAAACATACTCTAAAGTTAACCATATGTGTGATCAAAAAACAAGTCTCATTAATTTTTAAAAAAATACAAAATTCTCAGGCCTCAGTGAAATAAAAATAGAAAAAATAGAAATCAATAACCAGAGGAATACTCAAAACCATACAACATAGAAATTAAAACTTGCTCTGAATGAATTTTGGGTAAACAATGAAATTAAAGCAGATGATAAATGATTATTTGAAATAAATGAAAGCAGAGACACAATACACCAAAACCTCTGAGATGTAGCAAAAGCAGTATTAAAAGGAAGGTTTACAGTACTAAATATCTACATCGAAAAAATAGAAAGAGCTCAAATAACAATCTGACTGCACCTAAAGGAACCAAAGAAAGCAAAAACTAATCCCAAAGTCAACAGAAGAGAAAAACTAAAATCAGAGCAGAACAAGTTAAAATGAGACTCCAAAAAACTATACAAGGATCAATGAAATGAAATGCTGGTTCTTTTGAAGGATAGACAAAGTTGATTGACCGCTTGCTAGATTAACACAAAAAAGAGAGAAGATTAAAATAATCACAATCAGAAATGACAAAGGCAACATAACAACTGATCCCACAAAATATCATTAGAAACTATTGTGAACACCTGTATGCATACATACTATAAAATCTAGAGAAAATGAATAAATTTCTGGAAAGGCATGATCTCCCAAAATTGAGCAAGGAAGACATGGAAAACATGAATAGATCAATTAGTTTTAAAACTGAATCAATAATTTAAAAATGTACAAATAAAAAAAAAAGCCCTAGAACAGATACATTCACAGCCAAGTTCTATCAGGTATACAAAGAAGAGCTGATACCAATCCTGCTGAAACTGTTCCAAATAATTAAGGAGGTGAGATTTCTCCTAACTCATTCTGTGAAATCAGGATCATCCTAATAACAAAATCTGACAAAGACCCAACAACCACCACAGGAAATCTACAGATCAATATCCCTAATGAACATAGGAACAAAACCCTTTTAACAAACTACTAGCAAACCAAATCCAGTGGCACATCAAAAATCGAATTCACAATGGGCAAGTAGGCTTTATTCCTGGGATTCCAGGTTGGTGCAACATACGCAAATCAATAAGTATGATTCACTACATAAACAGAATTAGGAACAAAACCCATATGATCATCTCAATAAACACAGAAAAAACATTCAATAAAATCCAATATCCCTTTCATGATAACAATGCTCGACAAACTAGTCATGGAAAGAACAATAAGAGCCATCTGTGACAAACCGAAAGCCAACCTCAAACTGAAGGTGCAAAAGCTGGAATCATTCTATCTGAGAACGGGAACAAGACAGGGATGCTCACTCTCACCACTGCTTTTCAACATAATGTAGGAAATATTAGCCAGAGTAATCAGGCTAGAGAAAGAAATAAAAGGCATGCAAATAGAAAAATAGGAAATCAAACTATTTCTCTTCACTGACATCATGAATGTACACCTAAACACTCTGCAAAAAAGGCCTCTAGATCTCATAATCAAGTTTAGCGAAGATGCAAAATCAATGTATAAAAATCAGTAGCATTACTATACAACAATAAAGTTCAAGCTGAGGGCTAAATGAAAAAACACAATCCCACCTACCATGTGCAAAAGAACAAAATTGGACTCCTATCTCTTATCATATACAAAAAGTAAGTCAAAGAAGTTTGAAGACTTAAATGTATGGTCTCAAGCTATAAAAATACTAGAAGAAATTCTAGGAAATGCTTTTCTGGACACAGTCCTAGGAAAAGAATTTATGACTAAGTCCTCAAAAGCAATTGCAACAAAAACAAAAATTGACAAGTGGGACTTCATTAAACTGAAGAGCTTCTGCACAACACCAAAAATACTATCAACAGAGTAAACAGGTACCCTGGGAGAAAATATTTTCCAACTATATATCTGGCAAAGAACAAATATCCAGAATCTATATGGAATTTAAATAAATCAATAAGAAATAAAAAACACAAATAACCCCATTAAAAAGGGGTCGAGTATAGAAACAGACACTTTTCAAAAGAAGACATAAAAGTGTCCAACAAACACATAAAAAAGTGCTCAACATCACTAATCATGAGAGAAATGCAAATCAAAACGATGAGATACCATCTCATAGTAGTCAGAATGCCTTTTGTTTAAAAAGTCAAAAAATAAGATGTTGGTAAGGTTGTGGAGAAAAAGAAACACTTACACACTGTTGATAGGAATGTAAATTAGTTCAACCCCTGTGAAAAGTAGTTTGGAGATTTCCCAAAAACTAAAAGTAGAACTATGATTTAACCCAATCTCATCACATACTCAAAGGAAAATAAAGATACATGCATTCATATGTTTATTGAAACACTACTCACAATAGCAAATATATTAAATCAGTGTAGATGTCCATCACTAGTGGACTTGATAAAGAATATATGGTACACATACACCATGGAATACTATACAGTCATAAAAAAGTGAAATCATGTCTTTTGCAGTAATATGAATGCAGCTCGAGAGCATTATCCTAAGTAAATCAATACAAAAACAGAAAACCAAATACCACATGTTCCCAGTTATAAGTGGGAGACAAACATTGAGTACACAACAAAGTAAAGATGGAACAATAGATACTGGGGACTCCAAAAAGGGAGAGGGAGGAAGGAGGCAAAGGGCTGAAAAATTTTCTATTGGGTACCCTGTTCACTAAATGGGTGACAGGATCCATACAAGCCCAAACCTCAGCATCATGCAATATACCCAAGTAATAAGCCTGCACATGCCCACTCTGACTGTAAAATAAAAATTTAAACAATTATATTTTATACATGATAAAAGAACCATCACAAATTTAGAAATAATAAATGTATCATCTACTAAAATATCAGATTTCCACAGTAGATTGTGTGTGCATAAACTTTTGTGCAAAATACTTATGAATATCATTTCTTAAAATAGCTTAAAAATTACTACATATCAACTAACCATGAAAAACATGGGTGTAGCAGCAGAGTGGAGACAGGCAAACAAGTATGAGACAAAATGTAATAATGTCCTACATAGAATCTCTACTTCCAGTTATACATAGTTCTTTATATATATATATATATTTTTTTTCATGTCCTCAAATAGAAAGAAACAGTCAAGAACTTTGCTGGAAGGCATTCTTCTAAGAACGTAGATGAGTTTTCAGGGCATATGTGTGTAAAGATTGGTAACAGTCAGATATAAATAAACCTGTCTTAACTTGATTCAACAATGATTATAACTATTACTCAAATTACTACACCAAAGGATTTTGTAAACTGCATTACAACATTGCTGTACAATAACACTGAGTAAAGCCAGTCATGAGAAACATTGTTTCTCTTCTTTTATGAAGTTATTTCTAGGTATGTAATAATTCTGTTGAAGAATTATAAATTACAGATTTGAAAGACTTAATCACCAATTCTGAAAGGATTAATAAACTAAACATTAAAAATTGATCCAAATTTAGGACAGTTTCTTATCATTTTTTAACTCACTTAAAAAGATCAAGTGGTATGTTTAGAACAGGTTAATTACATTTTAGTCTGTGTCATTTAAATTTTAATGTCAATAATTGATATTAAGAATGAAAATTAACAAATTTACTCTATACAACTAGGTAGCCTCAAAATCTCCATGGCAAAGCCCATGTTTTTCTAAAATCTAGTATTACCTGGGCACTTTAATTCATCTGAATAGTCTCCACAGTCATTAGACCCATCGCATATCCAGGTTGGCAGAACACACAGTGAAGTAGAATTACATCTTATGAACCCTGTAGTTTTCACTCCAAGTTTATAGAAATTTGTACAGTCTGTGTTATCTAGAAGAAGGTAAACAAAAAAATGAAAAAGTACCTCATTTGCAAAGATTATGAGCCTTCTATGTAGGTCACAGAGATGAGAAAAGTTAACTTCATTTGAGGAAATAGATATGTAATTATCCTACACAACAGGGGTTAATTACATACCAATTTTGGACAAAGTTCAGTAAAATCTCGCACAGTGTTCAATGCAATGCCAAAAGTGCCCAAGCATAAACAGATGAAAGGTAGCGGAATATCTTACTGCAATTCTTTTCATCTGAAGCATCTGCACAGTCTATGTTCTGGTTGCATCGTGCTGATCTTGGAATACAAGTCCCATCCGCACAGCGGAACTCAACTGTGGCACAGGTTGAAACTAGAGAAACAGGTACATAAACAAATGGAGAGACGGGACAGAATGACTCCTTGCTTTTACTTTTTGAACAATTCAATTATTTTGTATAATTTTGTTTGGTTTTGCTTTTGTAACTCTGAGAAGCCAAACCTGACCCCTGAACCCCACCTTCAAGTGTGGGTTAGATGCCTCTTATATGTCTTCCCCTAGCACACAATTCTTCTCTCTGTTGTGGTATTTAGCATATTGCATTTAGGCTGCCTGTTTAAGTCCCTGCAGTCTCACTAACTAAACGTAAGCTCCATGAGAGTAGGGACTATGCTGTGTTCCTATCACATTGTTGTGGTAATATCACCCTAGCACTGAGCCAAAAAAAAAAAAAAGAATGCTGGAGATTCTCTCTCTTTCCACCTTCAATATTCCAAGGTTATGAGAGTAGACAAATGCCTGATTAAATACCTACTGGGAAATCCCAACCTGGTTGCCAAGAAGGGAAGCATTTCTTGCCATAATAGAGTGAGATAGAGATAGAAACAGGAACAAAGAGATTGGCAGCGGGAACCACTGAGCACTGGCTTTGTTTCTCAGAGGGAAGAGTTTACCACTACTAGAAAGTCATCCATGCTATCTCATACTCTGTTACATGACCATTCATCATTAATATTTAATATAAGAAATAGGATGCCTCATGCCCAGGAACATATAAATGTGTCATTCCTTATTATTGTTGTTATAAAAGTCATCCAATTCTCTGCTCTACTTAAATGAAAATTAGATTCAATACGCTATTGTCATTATATACATTTTGTATAAAGTATCTTATTTTTAATCATATAGTCCTTTCTATGTTGCTTACCCATTCATAATCATATAATGGTTTCCAGTAAAATGCTGTAAATGGGTACATTACATGCTATGTATGTTAAATTAACTTAGGTGATATTTTTATTCCAAATTCAAATTTTTACAAGTTGATTACCTCGAAGGACAACCTGAAGGGCCCTTTGATTATGCCACTTTTACTAGTGTTGATATTTTAAAGTGCCTATTTAATTATAAATAGAAATTATATCAATCGTAAATGGTTAAAATGCTATTTTAAAATATGCAGATTTTACTCAAGGATGTGTATGTCATTTGTATTTCATAATGTACGGTTCTTATTATATTGAATTGTATCTCAAAATTGCATACTTATCTGTTTAAATGATGATTAGAATAAATGTTTTATTTACAATTTGCAATTATAATTGCTTCACTTTTTTATTAAAAATGATATCACAACATGTGAAACAGATAATACTCTTACAAGTAGAGATAAATGCATTGTTCCAAAACAGAACAAATTATTTTCTTTTATGTCCATAGGAGCAGAACCTCCTTTATATTCTTTTGTGTTACATTTCATATTCTATTTTTTCAATAGAAATAGTAAATGCAATATGTAATGTAGAATATAATCATGTCAATCATTTACATTTTGTTTTTGGCTTCACCATCTACTAGTAGTTTCTTATTAACTTTGTTCTAAAAGATAGCTTATAATCTCTTTTTAAAAGACATATCGCATTTCTCTGCTTAATAACATTTTAGGTAGTTACAAGATTCCTAAGTAAGCCTATAATAGTTCATCTCATAATGCACTAGAGTTTCTATCTACTTGAAGTTAGAGTTTTGGATGTCAGGAAGATGCTAATGGGGACACTTGTCACTCATTTCATGGTCACCATCTGCCTCCAATCTCCTATAGAGAATCCTCTGTCTGAGTGAGAAGTAGTGGCAGAGACAACGAAGAGGCAAATGTAGAGAATGGCATTTCAGACAGTCAAGAAAACTGGAAATTCAGGGGGATTTCACAGTAATAGGGTTTCAACAACCAGTACTGGAAGTTCTGAGGTAACAGAGAAAGTAAAGGATAACTTGGGAGAACAGTGGAAGGACACGTGGGACAAATGGAACACAGTCCTAGATTGAGTTCTGGAAACAAGAAAGAAATAGAGGACCTCAAACTACATGAAAAGAAACTTTAACTTTGAAGTTCAGAAGAGGGGTTAGAAAGTAGTAATTTTTTAAAAAAACTATATTAAAAAGCATAAGGAAATAGATAAAGGAGGAAGTTCACAGTATAGAACAAAGAATAGAAGACTTGCAGGATGTATTAATTTTTTTCTCCTATTTTCCAAAATAACAATAGGGCTAATGAATCCTTGGGAGGGGGGCAAGGATGGGCTATCAGAGTGTGTAAGATGTGCAAGTAAGAACAGACTGTCCCTTTGTACCTGATCCTGTCTCCACATGTTGCATTATTTGGTATAGGGTTGAGAACCACCAGAGAGTTAGATAGGGTGATGAAAGTTGTTTCAGAATTTTGTAAGCAATATGAGCAAGGTGATTGTGGGGATTAATATCTCCTGCATTAACGGGCAAGGAAGGAGGATCCTGTGAGGAAGAAAAAATCGGCAGAAATAGTAGGAACTTCTTTAGATAAGTAAACACATCTCGTGCCAAAACCTCTCTCTCACTGTTGCCTCAACTATATTTCTTCTTCACTTTGTTTTAGTCAGTTAAGTATTGGAATTTGTTTCATCTATACGGTGATTTTTGAGGAAGAAAGATACTGAAATCTCTAATTTGTCAGGTGAATATGAAAGTTTTCTGACAACATTTCCTCAGGCTAAGAGTCCTGATAAGGAGAGAAAATAAAATAATATGGCCCAAATAAAGATAAGCCGAGGGAGAGATACTACACTTTTCCCTCCAGGTAGTCCAAAAGAAAAAGTAAGCCTATGAAACATGAGTGAAAACACCCTACAGCCACAGCAGGAATAGCAATGAGGCACTACAAAGGAAGATCTGTCAGGGACTGTGGATCAAAAGTAGCAGCAAGAGAGAAAGTAAAACCATTCTCTCTAATATACTTTCTTAATTTTACTATTTCTTCCACTTTCTTTTTAGCATGTCAGCTAAAATATTTAATGAGATTTGAAAGATTTAAAAATCAATGGTTTTTCTGCGGTTCTTAGGATGTTTCTTATAAATAACTTAAGTCAATTCTCTCTTCCAACATCCCTTACCCAACCTGTAGCAAAGGGAAACTGAAAAGGGGGGCGGGGCGGGGAAGCATTAAGTTTGCTCTCCTATCTCCCTTTCATTTACTCTCAAACAACATCTTTTATTTAATTATTTAATTCACCCCTTAGGTTCTAAGGGTGCACAAATCCAGAAGGAATGCCAGTTTCTTCTCCAGCTATGTTTATCCTTTTCCTTTAGCTTGTTGTTTATGGAATTTTTCAAAGGTTTACTATAAACTTAGGAAAAAACAAATGCTAGTTTCCCCTCCTTTAAGGAGCATCAGAACTGCTGGCTCAGTCTACCTAAAACTCCTTCCGTGGCCCTAAGGAATTTCATGTACTTCCCAAAGGGAGCAGTTTGTACTCATCTCAACAGGGAAGAAAGCATATCGTGCACTCTCCCTGAATGTATTCACTCACCCTGCCACGCAACCAGAAGAGCAGCACAAAATGACACACTTACGAACAATGCCTCATCTCCGCACCTGCAGATGGCCTGATGTCTAAAGCTCTCAGTCATGAAAGGGCCTCTAGAAAGGGGCAGTAAATTTAAAAAATGATGAAGATTTGGCATGGTTTTTTCCCCCCAAAAGAGAAGAAGCCAAAAGCAATTCATTGCAACACCCTTTCTACTCTGTAAATAGACTCTCTGCTCTTGCAAAACTTTAAAAAAGTAACAATTACTACTGATATCTATATTCAGCAAACTATAGTAGTACTTCAGATAATTTACAGATGGCTCCACGATAGCCTCTTACCACAGTCTATCAAAATCTCCCTGTACATCCCGACTTCTAATTATATCACTTTATCTTTTATATTTTATTTTGATTAAAAAGTGATAGGTGATTTGCATGTCTGCATATATGTGCAAAACAGCACTGCATCTCTACATTGCACTGACAATAGAAAGAGAGAAGGGGCAACTGGAAGAAAGGGCTTGGAAAGAGACCTCTTTTCCATTCTCCCTGAACCCCTTATCTATGCCTTTTCCTTTATCATCTTTTATGTACTATAAGGGAGCTATTTGGTGGAAACACTTTTGCGTAATATAAGTCTTTATCAGACAGCCTGGCTTATGGGATATGGACCCAGGGAAGTCTTCCTTCTATAGCTTGAAAGGTACTCTACAATGACACTATGTTAATAAACTTAAAATGAGAGAAAAGTCAAAACTAAAAGATTCAATTAAGAGTAATCTTTCATCCAAATAGCTACCAATTGTTTATCCTAAAGGAGCTAGTCCATTGAATTAAATTCACTAGTTTCTATTAAGTAATAAAGTATATGCTTGTGTTTCCATGAGCAATTTTAGTTTCAAATGTCCTGCATTCAGCGTGACCAGCTTTAAGGCATAAGTTTTGCTTGTTTATTTTTAAGATATCCAACTGTTATAATTTTACCATAAAAGAAAAGTTAAAAGAGAAGCTTAATTCACGAAGGCACTGTTCTGTGCCCAAGAGTATAACTAAGATAGTTATAACACAGAAATCAAGAGTTTAGACTGAAAAGGAGGAAATATCTATTTAAGTTATTTTATTGTTATTCAGCAGCTGGTATTGATATCATTAGGCAGAATAAAATCTATTTATATTTTAGAAGACTTACTGCTTCAACCAGCCACATAAGAATATAATAAACACCTACCATATATGAGGTATTATATTTCATAAACCCAAACACACTAATTTACTTACCACTTTTGAAAATACACTTTCATTTCTGGAGAAAACCCATAGTAACGTATCATCTTCCCACAGTTTATTTTGATGAATCTTGCCTTAAAATCTATTTTCTGTATTTATTTCTCAGTTCCGGTACATTCTTTCTTGATTGCTTTACCTTTAACCTGGGTTAATGCCTATATTATATTTTCCTTTCCTGCTTACAAATAATTGACAGAACATATCTATTTCTAGGTCTTCTAATTTCTTTTCCACCTTTCTTCCAAATGCTAATTTATTTCCCTCCTCCTACTTCCAGTGTCTGACTATATTTTACCTTTTTAAATCTTCTTAAATCCTTTTTAAATTAAGTTAATAGGTAACTTAATTGGCAAATGCCATTAGCTCTTTCTAAGCTACAGTGTCAACCTTAGATGATAATCTATGCAAGTGTTTCCACAAAGTCACACTGTCTAAGATGGCAGAGTAACTTCCCAATGTTCCATACAGCTACAAAATAATTTGCACACATTCTGCCCTCTTCCTCAACTCTGCATAGCCCTGTCATCACAACTGTACTTCATACCTTTCTTTTACCATCAATCTTTTCTAAAAACAGTTTATATTAACTGTCTTTATTCCTTATCACCCATTTTCTGCCTTCACACTATGTGCTCTTGCTTTCCTCTACTATTCCACTGAAATGACACCCATGAATGTAATCAAGTGAGTGTCTACTATTTGCCAAATATGATGGATACCTCCAGTTCATACCTGCACTCTTGTCCTTTCTGTAGCACTTGAAAATGCTGAATGACCCTCCTTTCTTGAGATAATAATTTCTTAAGCACATCCTTCTATTAGTCCTGCAGGCTACTTCACTTTTCCGTATATAATTTGTTATTTCAATAAGTAATTTTGATGCACTCTACTCATGCAATCATTACTCCACACTTCCTCTCTGAGTTTTTCTCCTTAATGTGCCCCAAATCAATATTTCTGATAAACATCTATTACCTGAGTTCCAAATCTCTACCTATCTACATGCCTGTGAAATAGCTTCATTTACATGTCTTCAAGTGCTCCAACCTCAAAATGCAAATTGTCATCATTGTCTTATCCCCATTCCCACACAAACAAATCGTATTATTACAGGTTTCATTAACACAATCCTATTCTTTTCTTTCCTTTTTGAAATGTAAATTTGATTGTATTTGGCCTGCTTTAAACCTTCAGTGACTCTCTAGTGACTACAAGATAAAGTTTGAGTCACTTCTCATGGCACAAAATGCATCTTCATGCCCTGGCCCCTTCCTCTACCTTCTCTTTTGTTTGTTTGTTTGTTTGTTTGTTTTTGTTTTTTGGGGGGTGGGGGGATGGAGTCTCGCTCTATCACCAGGCTGGAGTGCAGTGGCGCAATCTCAGCTCACTGCAACCTCCACCTCCTGGGTTCAAGCGATTCTCCTGCGTCAGCCTCCTGAGTAGCTGGGACTACAGGCGACTGCCACCACGCCTAGCTAATTTTTGTATTTTTATTAGAGATGGGGTTTCACCATGTTGACCAGGATGGTCTCGATCTCTTGACCTCATGATCTGCCCACCTCGGCCTCCCAAAGTGCTAGGATTACAGACATGAGCCACTGTGCCTGGCCCCTTCTGTTTTTACCACTTTCTTATATGTAATCTGTCTGTGACTATATCAAATTACTTTCAGTTTCAATACTAGTCCTTCTACTTGGTATTCTCTTTTGTTTCCTTCATTCTACCTTATTTTTAGTTTAAGACTCAGCTTAAATTCAGTATAGCCTATGAAAGCTTTGAGGATACTTCAAAGCCAAAAACCAAAAAAAGACATATGGGTGTTCTTATGTGTGCAATCACAGATATATATCTTCATCTGTTTACATGGCTGTCTTACAGTTAGAATTTGATATTCTCGAGTGCAGGCACGCATCTCATGAATTTTGTGTCTCAAATCTTAATGCATTGCAGTCAATAAAATGTGTTCATTGAATGGAAAGGCTTTAAAGTGATAATGCTTTGGAAATATCTGTGGGGTCCAGATTTAAGAAGGCTTTCAATGTCAGACTAAAACTTATCATGTATTCTGCAAACATTGACATTCCATTAAAGGTTTCTTTATCAGTGCAATACACACACACACACACACACACACACACACACACACACACATGCCAGTGCTAATACAGCATTCACTATTGCCAAATACTGTTCTAAACTTATTTAATATTGTTATTCTTATTTAATTATTTTTCCTACCTAGCTGTTTGGGAAACTGAGACACAGAATAGTTAAGTGCAATATCCGAATTTAGACAGTAAGTGTTGAGGCAGCAGTTTGAACTCAGGTAATTTGGCTTCATCATCTATCCCAATAGTCACTTTGGGAAAATGTTAAACAGTATTAGCATGACTGATGACATCGGGATGAAATGGAAAAAGTATAAGCAGGGAAACCAGGTAAAGGGATACTCTGTTAACCCAGGCTTAAATTGGATTGAAATGGAAGCTATTTCAAAGAACTGGAAGATGTGTTGATGATTGGATATGTGAGAAGGAGAAATTAAGGAGAACACCAAAGTTTCCTGTACAGTGGTTAGGAAAATGTGATCGTGAGTAAAACAGAGAACTAAGGGATAAAGGGGAACATTTTTGGAGCAGAAAATTCAATATTACACATTCTGGTAGAAATGTCCAAATCCAGGAAGGTGGAACTGAAGAGGTGAGAAATTATAAGTGTTTTAAAGTGAGGAAACGAATAGAAAACAGAAATAGAGAATATAGTCAGAATTTTCAAGTAACTTTAGCAACTCCATTCCAACAGCATTTACCAAAATGTGATCCATAGATGTTACTAGGTGTTATATACCATAGAGCTCTCAGAAATGAATGTTGGAAAAGTTCAGGAAACACTTAGCACACCAATACTCCGCGACTGATGGAACAAGTATTTACCTTTACAATCTAATTCATCAGAGTTGTCTCCGCAGTCATTTTCTCCATCACATAACTTGCCATGAGGAATGCAGCGGCGATTATAGCAAGGTTTGAAGCCTCTTCGACAGCTTCTGTTTTCTTATAAATAAAAGTAGAAACTCATAACCAGAGATCATATAGAAATATTTGTACAAAATGAAAATCACAGATAATATTTCATTCATAATGACTGGATTATGGATCTATAAAACAAGTGCTGTGCAGTACAAAAGCTGTGGATTAGAATGTTTCTGTATTGTCAAAGAGTAGTTCATTCAGCAAGGGCCCTTTCCGACTTAGTGTTTTAACTTTAGTCATTCATGCCTGGAGATCTTTTCAAGTTATACCCATGTTATTGTTTCTGGCAATTCTGTCAAGTAGCACAGAAATAAATATATATCACGTATTCAATTCTGAAGCAATAAATATGTACCTCAAACATAACAAAAACACTCCAACATCCATTTCCTATATCCTTTGCATCTATCTGCAAGGATTTTATAACGAGGAGAAAAAGCAACAAAACATGTATTCCTGAATCAGTGTCTCATGGAGTCATCTAAATATCAACAAATTGCTCTTAAAAATTATCTTAAAATATCTACAGAATTCCCTGAGAAAGAATGACCTTCTGAGTTCTATTTACCATTACAAAGTTTTCTTGACATTCTCTGATTTGGGGCAGAAGCTACTACTTACAATAATTATAGCCGCCATGTATTAAACGTCAGCTTTGCCCCAGGCTCTGTACTGAGTATATGTAGATAAATACTTGCTGGTTTAATACTTTCAACTACTCATAAGAGCTAGCTATTTCATAGCAGAAAACTAAAACACAGAGAAGTGATTTATGTTACTTACCCTAGTCACACTAGGGTTTGTACACTAGGCTAGTTACACTAGCAGGTTTGGGAACAAAGATCTAACTTCAGGTGTGAGTCCAAAGCCCATACTCTACACCTGGCATTGGCAAACTATTACCCATAGGACAGATTTAGCCTGTGAGACTGTTTTCATATCGCTATTGGACTAAGAATAGTTTTAACATTTTTAAAGGATGATAAATAATAAACAACAGAGGATATGTGACAGAAAGCATATATGACCCACAAAACCTAACATATTTACCAGCTGAACCTTTACAGAAAATGCTTGCCAACTCCTACTCTACACGAGTATCATCTGACTTCCACAAAGATAAAAATAACATGAAATATAATCTCAAGTCAACTTATAGTAAATGCAAACCTGTGAGTTTATTACTTTTATACACTTTAATATTTTTATATCTTATAGAATATAGCCATTCATTAAAGCGAATATGTTATTTGAGATAAATTCTTTAAGATATTGGTTGCATATCAATTATGGACAAATTACATTAGACTCTCAGTTTAAATGATGGTGTGTTATCATGTAATGTAAAAGAGTGAGAAGACTGTCTGTGGAACTCACAGATCCTGTCTTTCCCTTGTTCTGACTTTTCTTTAATTATTCAGGTGTAATTATTACCAGATAATGAAATAGAGGAGAAAAGTAGACATAAAATGTAGCAATTTCAGATATAGACTCCTAAATTTTGCATAGCATATGAGCCCAATGCTATTGGATTTCCAGGATTAAAAATAAATCAGGACCATTTTTTAAAAATCTGGATCAAATATACAATGATTATCAATGATTATGCAAAGGCAGATTTCCAGGAAAAATATTGTTGCAATGAAGGGAAATCTCAGCTGCTTACTAGAGCATAAAAGTTAATCTCTACTCCTAAGGGAGGTTAGAGGTTGACTGTCACTAAGGGTTACCAAAAGCAGCATAGCTGGTGGAATTCTATGTTTGATGTGGACCGTGCCTAAGGAAATGAGCCTTTGTACCAAAGGACACTAGCTCCCATGCTAATCCTGGAGACAGAAATAGAACTGACAAGACTTTGATAACAACCCAACAATGTGCTATTGTCTGTTGGTGAAACTTTGCTTCAGAGTAAGCCTGTCCATATCCAAAAACCACTGATATTTCTGAGTTACATTTTAAGGAAAGTAAACCTAAAACCTATTGCTAGAGATGAATAAGTAGGGAGTTCAGAAGATTAGCTACTACTTTTAAAAATATTCATATTCTGGCTGGATGTGATGCTCAGACCTGTTATCCTAGCACTCTGTGAGGTTGAGGCAGGAGGATTGCTTGAGATCAGCAGTTTAAGACCAGTCTGGACAACACAATGAGACTCTGTCTCTTTAAATAAAATAAAATAAAATAAGATAAAATAAAATAAAATAAAAAAGTCTATTTTGTGGATATAAAACCATGAAGAAATTATTTAGTGAATATCATGGCTATAGAATAGGAGATAAAGTACCTCATTTTAACACAAGCAAAGCCACATCAATTGCCTTAGATCAACAGGTTAATGAGAAATATTAAAGAAATTATCCACATAAACCAAACAGAGACAAGCAAACCAAAAACTGTAAAAGAATCAGAAAACTTTATCTGAAATGAGCAAACCCATATTGGACACTTACCACAGTAGAGCAGTTTTTCATCTGATTTATCCTTACAGTGAGGAATGCCATCGCAGGTGAGCTGGTAGTCAATGCACTCACCATTTCCACATTCAAACTCTGAATAAATGTTGCAGGAGGAATTTTTAGCTGCAAGGAAAAAAAAAAAAAAAAGTCAATGCTTTTGTGCAATGACTAGTATTTTTTGACACCACTACAATTATTTTTCTTAATTTTAATTATAAAGATAAACTAAACTTTATCAAAATGTAAAATTAAAGAGCCATGGCTTATGACATTTCTTTATGAAATTAAGATCTTAAAAAATAATTTTCTGGCCAGGCACAGAGGCTCACGCCTGTAATCTCAGCACTTTTGGAGGCCGAGGTGGGCGGATCACGAGGTCAGAAGATTGAGACCATCCTGGATAACATGGTGAAACCCCATCTCTACCAAAAATACAAAAAATTAGCCGGGCGTGGTGACACATGCCTGCAGTCCCAGCTACATGGGAGGTTGAGGCAGGAGAATCGTTTGAACCTGGGAGGCCAAGGTTGCAGTGAATGGAGATCTCGCCACTGCACTCCAGCCTGGGCAACAGGGCAAGACTGTGTCTCAAAAGAGTAATAATTATTATTATTATTATTATTGTTTTTAAAAAGAGCCAGTTAAATGAGCTCTGTACATACTGAAAGTGTTTTTGTGTTTTCTTACTGGAATCTATTATGTATTTTTCAATATACTAATATTTTTCAGTGCATACAGTACCCATTGTGAATGTTCGATGTGAACCATCTCAGTCAAATGAATAGTCCCTACTTTTCCCCACTTTCTGGTCTTCCTAACTATCTTCTGCTTAAACCTCAGTAGCAAGTTATACTGTTCAGAAATATAAGAATTGTCAAAATAAGACCTTTGTCAGATCCATGTGTGGGAGGTTCCCAGGAGCAGACTCTTTCTTGCTGCCGTACATGAGCAGCACCTACTCCATAAAGTGTACAGGAATCAGTGGGATGAGGGGCAGGAGGATGATGGTGAGGTGGAAAGCATGTGCACCTGATGCTATGGACTCCAAATGACTGCTGTCAGAAAGTCTCATTTCTAAGCCTCAGAATTTTTATTAGAAATTAAGAGTTTGAATTTTTAGGTGATTTGCACTAATTTGTAAGTTAAGAGTCTGAAAGTACAAAAAGATCTTTTCTACAGTTAAGTTTCATCCTTACAATGGCAGTATGTGATTACTATTTTGAAGGGTTTCTGTTGAGGACAATGGACTTATTTTTAATCTTCAGTAATAGATTTACCAGCAGACTTTGGGATCCAATTTTTGGGATATACTGTCTGCTTGCATGTATGTACTCACCCTGTTGCTTGCTGAATAATTGTACATTTAAATACATTTGTATTATTTATGTTGGAGGTAAGCAGAATTCATTCATCTCTGCTAATGAAAGAATATAGCTTAATTTTATAATTTAGTATTAGTTTTTGAGCATTATTTCAGGAATATTCAATTAAACAGCCACTAATACTATTTGAACTTTCCAAGGTTTTATTTCTTTATTATTCCTAGAATTTAATTAATTTAGTAGAGGGTCTATTTATCTAAGGCTTTTTTTTTAAATTATGTCAATTTTTATTTAGATTCAGCAGGTACAGGTGCACGTTTGTTACAAGGGTTTACTACATGATACTGAGGTTTAAGATATGATTGATCCTGTCACCCAGGTACTGAGCATAGTACCAACAGTTAATTTTTTTTACCTTTGTCCACCCTCTTTCTCTCCTCACTCTAACAGACCCAAATGTCCATTGTTGCCATCTTAGTGCCTTTGGGGAAAAGACAAAAACTATTCAAAGATAAATAGGTTTTGTATATTATGCAAAAACAAATATTATATGAATACAATTCTTCTTCAGGTACGTTCATTTGATAAAATAATATTGAGTGCTTTCTGCTTCTTTCTGGAAACATCATGGTTCAGTTGCCCTTATTCTCCTGAACAGCAATTACTTCATCTAATTATATTTACTATATCTATTTCTTTTATGGATTACAATAAGATTAGCAATGTTGTATGCAAGGGGACTGCCTAATCTTCTTGTCAACAGTTATGACAACAAATGGTTTTCCCTCATTTGCCCTCAGTTAGGTGTTAGTACATGACCTTTCACCCCTTTAATGCTGCCATTAACATTCATGAACTGCTCTGGGTGAAATCACTTAGATGAGGACACAGATATGCTACAAACATTCTCATGTCCCTAAAGATGAATTTGACAAGGAGAAGCCAAGAGTTACTCTCTAATCTCTCCGCTGGACTACAGGATTTCAATATGAATGCACAATGGATGTCGTCTGCCTCTATAACAGATTGTGAGCTCTGAGGAATCCAATATCACTCTACAGTTCCATGTGAATACAATCGTGCTTGTTTAAAATGACAGTTTTCTTCCTGATTCATTTCCTCTCATCAATAGAGAGAAGCTTGGAAGGGACAGTTGTATTGAATGTATTATGCAGCAAGGACAGGCCTCCACTGTACAGAAATAAGCTTTGCCGTTGTGACTAAAGGCATTGCTTCACTACTAGCCTGCAGTGACCTGTGAAAGAAACATGAGTGATTCTAATGCATGTCTAACACTCCAGGCTTACAGATGGCATCAGATCCAGACCATTACAGCTGAAACCACAAAGGCAAACTGAAAGAATTTAAGCCATTGCCTGAGCAATTCAGAGAAGTGTTAAGTGACAAAGAAATATGGGAATTTGTGGCCCGAAATATGGAAATTGGCCATCTGTATTTAAAATTTTGACCAATTGCATCATTTTCTCATTTGCTTTGGCACAGTCTTAAATAAAACAACTTTTACTTTTTGTGCTAAGAGGTGCCTTTTTGGGTTGTAGTATCAACTTGCACAGTGAGAAAATATGTCTATGTTATTTTGTATATGGTGTAATAGTTTTCAAGCTAAAGAAAATTATGCCGAAGCACTTACATTGAAGAGCAGGAAAGAGATAAAATCCTTCCATTGGAAAGAGAGTAAAAAATGACTGAAGAGGAAGATGAAAAATACTTATTTTTATTATGTAGACATATCCAACTCTGTTAATTTTCTGCATGAAAAGATATGCACTGAGGATATATTTAATGGATGAGGAGAGAAAAAAATGTATCAAATTTGACACATCCTGAGAGTGATTTCACCAATTTCCAACAAGATTCTTCTCTCCCACCTTATATATATATTGTCTTAATGTTAAAAGGAAATTAACCTTTTTAAATTTTGCTTGCAAGCTTTTCATGGCAGTATTGAAACACTTGAACCTTGATTTATTTTGGAAACAGTTTTGGAAACTTAGCTGTTAATAAGTGTATATTGTAATGGTACTAATTAAAGATTGTAATGCCTTTGGGAGGTATAAACATCATGCAAGGCTGCAATGTTACACTCTTAATTAACAGTTTGGAAAAGATTACAAATAAGCTGCATGAGCCATTCTCTCTCATTTACATACTGTGATGGACTGTGAGTGGTTTTACTGCAAGGCTACTGATATACTGCCTGTATACCAGTTTATTTCAGCTTCAATTACTTTTGCTATTGATTGAATTCACAAAGTCACAACTGGAAGTTTTCAGATGACCATTGTGTGCAGATACTTCTCTACCTAGCCCCAATACTTTCTAGTGCACAACCAGGAGGGTAAAAACATATGTTACCACTTTGGTTATCATTATCTAGTACATAGTGTTATAACTAAGCAGAACAGCGAACTCAGTTTTCTTTAGAGCAGAGAGATAACATGACTAAGCTTCTAATATTGGAAGAGAGTATAACTTCATGAATACACAAACACAATTTCAGTTATGTGTGTGGAATTTGGAACAGATATGTCATATTACATTTCAATTCTCTTTACTTACTCACACATCTGTTGTCCTCTAGCAATATTCGGTCCCCTCTGCAGGAACAATTCACTCTCCCATTGGGAGTTAAAAGGCACAAATCATGGCAGCCTCCATTCAATAATGCACATGGAGAAAGTTCACCTACAATAAAGAGGTTGTATTGGTAACATTTTATATCGAATTTCTATTCTATGTTAGATATATATTAATAGTAAACTATTAGACTGCCTCAATCTCTCAATAATATGCCATTAAAAAGCAACATTCAGGACTTTTGAAAATCTAAGCACTCCTAAGGCTAAAGTACATTACAAAAGTATGTAACACTAATCAAATCTTTCTAATACATCTGATACCATGGCATCAAATGAACTAGTTCTGCTAGAAACCACATTGATACTGCAAACTGCAATTTTGTAAGCACTGCATTGACTAAAGAACTGTTAAGCCCAGATGCAAAGTTTATCTATCAAGCGTAATTTTCATGATTTGAAACAACTTGATTTGAAAATTCAAAGATATGAAGATTGAGAGAGAAATAAGATTTTTAGAAGAAATAATTAAAAATGAACTGCTCCTGTGATGGTAAATTATGCAATATAGAAGTTGCCTTGAATATTTCAGATAATTTCAATATTTTGAACAGTCAAATCTTGAACACTATTCCTAAGAACTATAAAAAAAACAAAATCAACCATCGTAGTAATAAAAAATAATATTTTTAAAAAGAAAAAACAAATCCAACTATTACTAGGAAACATATATACATTTTTAGAGATCAGAGATTATACAATGAGGAAGTACATTTGCTTTCTATTATAACTTACAGCTATTGGTGTCATTGGCAACAGCTATGATTCCCATTGGCTGATGTGGAATATCGGAACGAAGAATTTTTGTATCTCCTCCTGTGTACTTGTTGGACCGCAGGATAGCTCTTCTTCCCCAGTCTGACCAGAATATATAATTGTCATAAACAGCCAAGCTGAGGAAAGTTCCTGGGCCGGACTTAACTATCACCTGAAATAAATTAAAATACTGTATTTTTATGATGAATATATAGATATTTATATATCCACACCCATTTTTGCTTCAAAAATAAAAGATTTGGTTTAGTTGGATTTAATTAACATAAATCATCAGATAAAAATAAAATTTTACTAAATGAATTATGATATGCTTTATATTTAAAATGTTTTAGTCATTGTTAGTGCTTGCAATGTATTTACATAATATCCCAAGTATACTTTTATTTAACAATTCAATGTGTACAACAAGTGTATTGTTTGGTATTATAAACAAAAATCAACAAGCCAAAAATATTAGATGAAGATTATAAACATTTATTAACCTTTAGTAAGAAATCACCGGATATACAGTAGATACTCATCAAGTTCCCAGAACTACCTATGGAATATAAAGAACCATAAGATCTAGGTTCTTTCTTCAGGAAGTTCACCACATGAGTGACTAAACTAGTACATGTCTGAGAATAAAAGTTTAGAAGTAAAGACCATACTTTCACTCAGATCAGTATGGAGCAAAAGGGACTAGATTTATCTTTTCATCTAAAACAACCACACAACAGCAAAATATAGGAAACAACACTTTTGAAAACATTGCACATCAGGAAATGAAAGGCATTGATTTCTGGGTAATAGGAAATACTGGGTGCATCCCATGGCATCCACCATTTACCAGAGAGAGATTATAAGTAGCAGCACACACAGGACAAAAGCAGAGCCCAGATAATTCCATGAATAAAAGTTATGGGAAGAGAAAGTTATGGGAAAGTTATGGGTTGCTATATCTCACTGGGCAGAGGGTCAAGAGTAGAGAGTTCAGCAGAGGGAACTGTGAGTATCTGAAAAGAGTCATCCTGGAGCATTCAGTCAAGTACTGGTAAGTGCATGCATGTGTGCGAGCCAACTTCTCCAGGCTGGTGAAAGAACCACTGGAAAGGATGAGAGAGAAGAGTCCCCAAGTTCATATGGGTCCAGAAATCATGCCTGTTAACAACAACCAGATTCAAATATGTAATTCAAATTATAATTCATGAGACTCTGAGTACTCTTTAGGATCTGCCTGAGCAGTGGGGAATTGTTAATCTAGACTAAATAAACTTTGTTCTAGTCTTCTCTAACAAATCGTAGAAGCCAAGCCTGAAAGGAGCAAACTGTTTCAAACTAGCTTAACTGTCAATAATTTTTTATGAGAGTATAAAAATGTATACCAGCAAACTACTATGCAAGGAAAATGTAAAAAGGAAGAAAATCCTCAAATCAATGACTTCTGCTTCCACTTTAAGAAACTAGAAGAAAAGTAACTTAAACTCAAAGTAATAAAGAGAAGAAACTAAAGAAGGGAAATTTAACAAAATAGAAAACAGAAAAACAATAGAGCAAAATCAGTAAAACTAAAAACTGGGGTTTTATGTCAATAAAATGGCTAATACATCATAAAATTAGGTTTGTCCCAGGAATACAACTTGATTCAATATTAAAAAATCAATCAGCATAATTCACCATAATAGCTGACTAAAGAAGAAAACTCATATACATGTCCCAACACATGCAGAAAAACCACGATAAGATATGGCTTCTATTCTTGACAAAAAACTCAAAAACTAATAATAGAAATATAACGAGGCACAAAACAGGGGTGATCACTGTCACTACTTCTATTTAACATTATCCTGGAGTTTCTAACTAGTATAATAAGGCAAAAAAAATAAAAAATAAAAAGAATCTACATGGGAAAAGATAAGTCAAACTGTCTTCATTTGCAAGTGACTAAATCCTCTACGTAAAATATTTAACAGAATCTACAACAAATACTGCCAGAATGAATATATTAATTTAGTAAAATTGCAGGATACATGGCTGTTATTAAAAAGTAAATTGTATTTCTGTATACTAGCTATGAACAATTAGAAATCGAAATTAAAAAAACAGCTATTTACAATAGCCTCTACAAATATAAAATATTTAAATATAAAAACATATGTACAAGAATCTGAAAACTATAAAACATTGCTAAGAGAAATTAACAAAATCCTAAATAAAGAGATGTATAGAGAAGAAGAAGTATAATATATGTGTGCAATTTGTCATCTTTACAATCTTTAAGTGTATAATTCGGTGGTAATAAAAACATGTATATTCCTTTATTAACTTTTAAGTTCAGGGGTATATGTGCAGGTTTGTTATATAGGTAAGTTTGTATCACAGGGGTTCATTGTACAGACTGTTTCATCCCTCAGGGGTTAAGTTTAGTACCCATTCATTATTTTCATTATTTTTCCTGATCCTCTCGCTCCTCTCACCCTCTACCCTCCAATGGGTCCCAGTGTCTATTGTTCTCCTCTATATGTCCATGTGTTCCCATCATTTAGCTCCCAATTATAAGTGAGAACATGTGGTATTTGGTTTTCTGTTTCTGCATTAGTTTGCTACAGATAATGTCCTCCAGCTCCATCCATGTTTCTACAAAGGACAAGATCTTGTTATTTTTGGTGGTTGCATGGTATTCCATGGTATAAATGCAGCACATCTTCTTTATCCAGTGTACCATTGATGGGCATTTAGGTAGATTCCATGTCTTTGCTATTGTGAGTAGGGTTGTAATTAACATACATGTGCATGTATCTTTACAATAGAATGATTTACATTCCTTTGGGTATATACCCAGTAATGGGATTGCTGGGTCCAATGGTATCTCTATTTTGGTTGAAAACATTTTCCTTTTTCTCTACAACCTTGCCAGCATCTGTTATTTATTGACTTTTTAATAATAGCCATTCTGACTGGTGTGAAATGGTATCTTGTGGTTTTGATTTGCATTTCTCTAATTGCATTTCTCGATGTTGAGGTTTTTTGCATATTTTTTGGCTGCATGTATGCCTTCTTTTGAAAAGTGTCTGTCATTTGACAACATTTCCATGAGGTTTTTTTTTTTTTTTTTTTTTTGTAAATTTAAGTTTCTTAATAATGCTAGGTATTAGTCCTTTGTAAGACTCATAGTTTGCAAAAATGTTCTTCCATGCTGTAGGTGGTCTGTTAACTCTGCCAATAGTTTCTTTGGCTGTGCAGAGCTCTTTAGTTTAATTGTATTCGATTTGTCAATTTTTGCTTTTGTTGTAATTGCTTTTGGTGCCTTGTCACAAAATCTTTGCCTGTTCCTATGTCTAGAATGGTATTGCCTACCTTGTCTTCCAGGGTTTTTATAGTTTTGAGTTTTACATTTAATTCTTTAATGCATTTTGAATTAATTTTTGTGTATGGCTTAAGAAAGCGGTTCAGTTTCAATCTTCTGCATGTGGCTAGCTAGTTATCCCAGCACCATTTATTGAATAGAGTCCTTTCCCCTTTGCTTGTTTTTGTCAGCTTTGTTGAAGATCAGACAGTTGTAGGTATGCAGCCTTATTTCTGTAATCTCTAGTCTGTTGCATTGGTCTATATGCCAGTTTTTGTATGAGTACCATGCTCTTTGGTTACTGTAGCCCTGTAGTACAGTTTGAAGTCAGCTTGTGTGATTAGGATGCCTTGACTATTTGGGCATTTTCTGGTTTCGTATGAATTTTAAAACCATTTTTTTCTATCTCTGGGAAGAATTTCAATGGTAGTTTAATCAGAATAGTATTTAATCTATAAATTCCTTTGGGTGGTATCGCCATTTTAAAAATATTGTTTATTCATATCCATGAGCATGGAATGCTTTTACATTTGGTTGTGTCATCTCTGATTTCATTGAGCAGTGTTTTGTAGTATTCCTTGCAGAGATCTTTCTCATCACTGGTTAGTTGTATTATTAGGTATTTTGTGTGTGTGTGTGTGTGTGTGTGTGTGTGTGTGTTGCAATTGTGAGTGGACTGCATTTCTGATTTAGCTGTTTGTTTGGTTGTTGTTAGTGTATAGGAATCCTAGTAATTTGTGTACATTGATTTTGTATCCTGGGACTTTGCTGAAATTTTTTATCAGCTTAAGAAGCTTTTGGGCTGAGACTATGGTATTTTCTAGATATAGAATCATATTGTCTGCAAACAAAGATATTTTTATTTCCTCTCTCACTTGGATGCCCCTTATTTCTTTCTCTTGCCTGATTGCTCCGTCCAGGACTTCTAATACTATATTGAAAAGGGTTGGTAAGAGAGGGCATCCTTGTTGTACTAGTACATTCTTATGCTACTAACAAAGACTTACCTAAGACTGCGTAATTTATAAAGGAAAAAAAGTTTAATTGACCCACAGGTCAGCATGGCTGGGGAGGCCTCAGGAAACTTACAATAATGGCAGAAGGGGAAGCAAACATGTTGTTCACATGACAGCAGCAAGGAGAAGTGCAGAGGAAAGAAGGAGGAAAGCCCCTTATAAAACTATCAGATCTCATGATAATTCACTCACTCTCATGAGAGCAGCATGGAGGTAACCATCCTTATGACCCAAGTACCTCCCACAGGGTCCCTCCCATGACACATCGGGATTATGGGAACTACATTTTAAAATGAGATTTGGGTAGGGACACAGCCGAAACGTATCACTTGTCTTGTGCTGATTTTCAACAGGAATGCTTCCAGCTTTTGTCTATTCAATAAGATATTGGCTATGGATTCGTCATAGATGGCTTTTATTAGTTTAAGGTATGTTCCTTTAATACCTGGTTTATTGAGGTTTTGGGTGTTGAATTTTATCAAAAGCCTTTCCTGCATCTATTGAGATAGTCATGTGTTTTTTTGTCTTTTGTTCCATTTATATGATGAATCACCTTTATTGATTTGCATATATTGAACCAACCTTGCATCCTAAGGATAAAGCCTACTTGATCATAGGATAAGCTTTTTGATGTGCTGCTGGAATCAGTTTGCTAGTATTTTCTTGAGAACTTTTGTATCAATGTTCATCAAGGATATTGGCCTGAAGTTTTCTTTATTTGTTATGTCTCTACCAGGTTTTGGTATCAGGATGATGCTGGCCTCATATAATGAGTTGTTAAAGATTTCTTCCTCCTCAGTTTTTTGGAATAATTTCAGCAGGAATGGTACCAACTCATTTTTGTACATTTGGTAGACTTCGGCTGTGAATCATCTGGTCCTGGGCTTTTTTTGGTTGGTGGGCTATTTATTACTTACTTCATTTCAGAGCTAATTATTGGTCTGCTCAGGGATTCAACGTTTTCCTGGCTCAATCTTGGAAGGGTATATGTATCCAGGAATTAATCTATTTATTCTAGATTTTCTAGTGTATGTGCATAGAGGTGCTCATAATATTCTCTGATGGTTATTTCTAGTTCTGTGGGGTCAGTGGTAATATCTCCTTTGTCATTTTTAATTGTTTATTTGGATCTTTTCTCACTTCTTCTTTATTAATCTAGCCAGTGGTCTATCTATTTTATTTTATTTTTCAGAAAACCAGGCCCTGGTTTCATTTGGAACAAATCTGTGCCTTCCTATTATGTAATATAGGAAGTAATTCCTTCCTTTTATGGAGAAATTATATCGATGGAGGCGCTGTGGCATATACTTAGAATGAAGAAATGGGCCTTCTGCCTTATCAAATTCTAAGCCAAGAGAGCTTGGCAATCAGTATCCACTTTAGAACTACAGACTTTAGTGATTTCTGCTTGCAGAGTTGTTCTAAATTTTGTATTTGAAAATCAAATTAAATTGCCTAAATATAATTTTTTAATAAATATATCAATTTGATTTTTTGGCCTCAGTATTAATATTCCAAACAGGACTCACTGGGTTACTTTTCCCTGTAACCGGGAAAAAAAAAAAAACAAAAAAGAAACTTTTACAAGAATGATTACTGCAAAGGAATGGTAATCAAGAAATAAATATTTAGCAAAACAAACAAAAATTAATGCACACAATGATTCTAGCCAATAAGAAAATTATACAAGGTATTTAGTAAGTACTTATAAACATTATTCATTTAATTCTTAAGATCATTGACTGAGGCAAGGATTATTGCAGATTGTATTCAGATACGAAGAAACAGCTTGGAGAGATTTGCAACCTGCCAACAGTGATACACCTCATTAATGTAGGATCTGGAATTTGGTATAAGGTTAAACTCCAAATTAGAACAGCAAATGTACCAAGCTTACATGCCAATTACCAATTTAAGTGTTTTACTAATAAACTGTGAGGAAGACATAATCTTCTTCACATGTATGAGAAAGTTTAAGAGCAGATAAATTAGGTAACCTGGCCAAAGTGGCAAAGTTGCACCCAGTGTTCACATTGTTAACCACCTTCTTATTTCGTCTCCAAATCCCAACCCCATCCTTTTGCCACACATTGCCTCCGTAGGAATTACTATACTCTAACATTAAAACATTTAGCAACTACTGAAATTGGCATAGTTTGGAGAAAATAGATAATTTAAGGAATATGATAATTAAAAGATTACCACATCTCTCTCCCTCATCCTATAT
>NW_012098777.1:393085-411316 GCF_000951045.1 Mandrillus leucophaeus
CTGGATTATCCAGGTGGACCCAGTTTAACTGAATGGGCCTTTAAAGGCAGAGAACTTCCTCCTGTTGGAGCCAGAGAGCTGCAGCACCAGGAGAAAACAGAGATGTCAATCATGAGAAGGGTTCTATGTGCTGCTGTTGCTTTTTTTTTTTTCCCCAATACTTTAAGTTCTGGGGTACATGTGCAGAACTTGCAGTTTTGTTACATAGGTATACACATGCCATGGTGGTTTGCTGCACCCATCAACTCGTCATCTAGATTAGGTATTTCTCCTAATGTTCTCCCTCCCCTAGCCCCCGACCCTCTGACAGGCCCCCCGGTATGTGATGTTCCCCTCGTGTCCATGTGTTCTCATTGTTCAACTCCCACTTATGAGTAGGAACACGCGTTGTTGTGAGTTTTGAGGCCTTTGCACTGCACCTGCTCAAATGGCCTGGCTGCGCTCAAGACTTTCAAAAACCTGGACTGAAAATTGCAACCCCATAGGAGTATTTTGGCATTGAATTGGGGGCTCTCTTCATCTGTTTTCTTTTCTAAGCGCTTCGCTTCATTACCCACTGCTATGCAGATGGTTTGCCCAACTTCTTTGTCTTTTCCTCCTAGGGGAAAGAGCTCAGTACTCAAAGTGACAGGCACTGGAGCAGTACAAAGAACTCTGAGTTGTGAGTAAAATAAAATTTTAACTTAAAAAAAGCAAATATCCCCAAACTTCAACCTTTTTAGAGAGGAAAGGAAAATGTCTACCTTTATCTGTAATATATTAGAACATCTCATTTTACAAAATGACAAGAGAGTTCTTTCTTAAGTTCTCTTGTGCTTAGAAAAATTTTATCAATGTAAGTGCAGGACACATTGCTGTATAACAGTGATTTTCACATCACTGTCAGTCCTCCAAACACACACACATGCAAACAAATACACACTGGAGCCTTGGAAAACTAATGCAGAAATTGTCCTATTGGAAATCTGAAAAGACTGCTAATACCTAGTAAGTACACAGATTTAATATGGTATTTGTCTTTTGGATTTCTTTAGAGATAGCATGCCATTTCCTAGTCGGTATTTCATGAATATAAACAGTCACCTGTAATAGTATTATGGACTGAGTATTGTGTCCCCTTCCCACAAATTCAGGTGTTGAAACCCCAGTATGATGATAATTGGGGGTGAGGCCTTTGGAGGTAATTAGGCTTAGACAAAGTCATGTAGGTGGGACCCCAATGATGTAATTAATGTCCTTATATGTAGAAGAAGAGAGATGAAAGCCCTTTCTCTCTGTCATGTGAGGACACAGAAAGAAAGCAGCTATCTGAAAGCCAAAGAAGGGGTATGGCCATCACTAGAGCCTCATCATGCTGACACCTTGAACTCACACTTCCCAGCCCCCAGAATTGTGAGAAATAAATCTCTGTTGTTTAAGCCACTCAGTCTATGGCATTTTATTATAGCAGCCTGAGCTAAAACAAACATTCCTTCCTCTAATAAGAGCCATACTTTGAGGTTTACAGCTGTTTTAATTTTTAGTAAATGCATATTTTTAACATCAGTATGAAGGACAGATTGCTTGCTATGAGAGTGTAAAAATAATAACTGCTCTGGTATGCCATCTAAGATTGTCCTGGGAAAGGGAAGGACAAAAAAGCAAAGAGGAGGGGGACTGGGAAGAAAGGACTTTGACAGAGGGAATATTTGGTGCAAAATCCAACAACAATGGGGAGCATGAAGTGCTGGGAAACTGAACAAAGGCTGAGTGTGACTCTCCCTCAGACATCTGGGAAGAAAATAGGCCGCATGAGAAAGGCAAGAAGGGCTGGCATATAACACATTCCTTTCTACAGGCTATGGTTTGTGATTCTGAGTTTTATTCTGAAAGCAGTGGTCAACTGTTAACATTTTTAAAGCAGATTAATGTCATTATTTGTTTGTAGTTTTAAAGATTCTTCTGCCTCTGCTGTACAGACTAGTTTAGATAAGAACCAAAAGAGTTTCAGAGAGACCAGTCAAGATCCACAGCATTCATCCAAAGTATAATACTTCTGATATTTTGAGCAAGAGAGAAAAGCGAAGGAGAAACCAATTAATACAGCGGTATTTACAAATGAAAGACTCCCTAAATCACGTTTTACCAGAATTCATGAGTTTTCACTTATCTTTTCATCTTTTTTAATTACCAGTAAGAGCTAACATTTCATGAATGCTTTTAATATACAGGATGCATATGTATTACGTGTGTAATGCATAATTTAATCTACACAATAACCCTTGTGGTAGATACTATTTTAAACCACATTTTACTGGTAATGACTGAAGCTTGAAGAAGTTAGCTCAAAGTCACAGATTTACTAAGCGATCTGAGACTATGTCAGACTCAAAGCATCCAAGATTTGAACTAATTTTGACTTGGTGACAGGGACTAGAGAAACTCTTGTTTGATTTATTAGCAGATGTATACATGCTGTTTTTATAATTAAATTGATACTCCTTCAAGTTAGGGAAGATAGTCTTTTCTTTGATTTCCCCAGTATCGTATTTTAGACTAATAAAATAGACCATCAACAAACATTTTTGAATCAAAGAATGAAAATGTTGGTACTTGATGTAAATAAAAACAGTTGTTATGGACATTCTTATGAAAAACGAAAGTTTTTCCATGTTGTCACCAAAAGCCATTATAACAACCTTTTATTAACTTTAACACTAATGCTAGTAGTTTAGTTTTTTACTTCTGCTGACACAGAGAAAGGAGAAAAAATTATTAAATTTAGTCCATAATTATGCATGTTGCTTTTGTAGGGTACAATAGGTTTCACTAAGAACCAAGCTAACTCCTGCCATCTCATTTCCCGTTAAATTTCATATGGAACAGAAAATGAAATCCATTAAATTACATGTTTCAATTTCCATGTTAAAATACTTCTATTAAAAGTTTATGAATGCTGCACCTTGCATGCCTAGTCAGAGTCTTTGCGTATAGCTCAGAAGCCTTGTCATCACAAATTGCACTCTTCTATGTTGTATGGTAATGCACCATTATGGCATAATTTTAAGGCACTTTTAGCTTGAGCCTAGAAATGGGTTCATGTTTCAAAATGATAATTCATGTTTCTTCACCAAATGCATTTCTTGATACAGCTATTTATTCTCAAGTGTGTCCTGATAGATAGACATATCTATGTCTATTGTCACATAGACTTGAAATTTATGTGTCAGAAATTTACAGACACTAGTCACACACCCTTTGCATCTTGAAACTTCACTGGTGCCTTGTTGGTGAAAGCACTCAGACTAGTCAAAAATAAACCTGAATGTAAAAATATTCAGTTTTATAGGCCAGACAACATATTTCCAACACCCAGATGCTAAATGTCAAACCCCACAATTTAAAAACCAGGAACTGGGAGGCTTCCCAAACTCCCCAGCTGATTGCCTCGTTGACAAGATTATCAACAATCACTATAAGAAACGACAACTTCGTCCCTGCCATGGCTGGGTATGACAGAATGTTACCGATTTCAAAGAAATGTGGTAAATTGGTAATATGGTAAATCAGTAATTTAAAAACTAAAAAACTAAAGTAAAATATTTAATATAAAATAGATTATTATATTTAACTTGCCTGAGGGAGTTTGTAGAACAAATACAAGATGCCTAAATGACATTAGTGCCTACCCAAACTTGTAAAGAACCACATTCAAAGCACTGGTCTAAAATTATTCCTCTATTGTGTCTACTGTGCTCTTAGGAAAGAAAACACACACACACACACACACACAAACACAAATGCAATAAAGTTTCTAAATATATAATATTCTATTTCTTCTAATAATCTCTTATTAGAAGAAACTCTTCTAATAGTAAAATCAACCCTCTAGATAACTACTTTCAAATAGAAAACATGATTGCCTAATTTCTATTACTCTGAGCTTCTCAGTAGTCCCTTAAGTCTTCCGGAAGATTGTACCAGTTAAGCCTGAAGCAAGAAATAGCTGGTATGCTCAAATTACAATACTATGAAGAGGGCTGAATCAAGGGACTCTTAAAGATTTTGGGAGAGTATAGGGATGCCGTAAGTGATGGTAGAGGACCCTGGAGCTGTACTGTCCTTAGGCCGGAAAGGCCAATGAGCTGGAGACATTTTCAGAACCCTGGAGAAGAAAGTCACATTGAAAAGAGTCACCAGTGTTCATTAAAGAGGCAGATCCTTCAGAGAGGGATATTGAAGAATGAATTCCTTTGATTTTATGCAAACTCTTTCTAGTCTATTTATCTAACTCAACCAGAGGCCAGAGGGAAAGGAAGCCAGTTTCCATATGGGGAAGCCCCGTGGAGGAAGAAACAGAAGGAGGAGGATGGAGAAAAGATCTGGAAGATACACCAGAGAGTAGTCGTGGAAAGAACTCTTCTGAGACTCATTATTTTTCATTTTTCTTTGGATAACTCTTTTTGATTCTTGGGACTCAGTCTCCTAATCTGTAAAATATGATAGTAATAAAGCAATGGCTCATCTCTGCTCCCTTTCTAAGGAAAGAGAAAAGGTAAAATATTGCCTGAGGTCACCCAGAGGACTCGTGAGAAGAAATACAAACTGTGAGATTACTGAGGTGTTGTAGCCACTGTTAAATGGAATCTGGTCAAGTTTTATATTTTTATTTTCTTGCCTTTATATATGACTGCAAATTATTAAATGTATAGCTCATCCAAAATTCTGAATTAAGTACATTTAAACAGTTTGATTCATAAGCTGATTTGTAATAATGAAGAGTATTTTATTTCAAAAAATGAATATATATTTTTGTGAGTTCCTTTTACTTTGAATTCCTTTCAGACACATTCATTGTGAGAGTCAATTCAACAGTGTTTTTCTTTGGGAATCCTCTTCCAGCTGCCCATGGTAAAATGACTTCTTTTTCCTCTCCACATCCAGAACAGTTTTTGAACACCTTCATTAGAACACTAATCAGAGGATATTATAAGAGCTTTCATTTTCTCAATCTCTCTGGAAAGACTGAAATATTTGAAACCAGGGATTATGTCTTTTTATTTTTGTAACCCAAGTGCTTAAAACTTAACTTTCAATAATTATTTACTGATAGAATAGTAAATAAATGAGTGATTAAAAAAATATTTTCTTCTGCTCTATGAGTTTATTTCTTCTGCTGCTGCTTCTTTTAAAGTGTGTGTGTGTGTGTGTGTGTGTGTGTGTGTGTGTATGTATATATATATGAACCACTAGCTAGGCTTTGTACTTCATTTGCATATGTACATAAAATGAAATCTTTTCTTTGTGGAATGGTATTACCAACATTTGTATTTTACTGAAGAACTATAGATATAATCTTCACAGGATCAAACTCATACCTTTGATAAATATTTCAATGATTTTACTCTCTGGATCTCACTGTCTAAATACAACACTCCTGGCTTTTTAATATTTTAGTAGAAAAAGTGAAGAGCTATCAAAGGAGGATATATTAAATCAAAACCTCATATGTCCACACCATTCTGAAATTCCAGTCTTAATCTTTCAAACTGAGATTCACAGAAGCTCAGGAAAAATATATATATATATATATATTACTTTAAATGCTAGATTACAAGAAGTCAAAAACTATCCTGTAGTTATATGTATGCATGAATATGTGTCTGTCAATGTGTTTGTATGTATGAATAACAAGGAAAGGCCAATTTAATTTGACATTCCATACATTTGAAAAAAATACAGCCTAGGACTATTAGCATGAGTGCTAGAGTCAGAGGATTGCATTCATATCTAGCAATACCTCTTATTAGTATATATTAGTAATTATGTTTGTCATAAGATTCTGGAAAATGTTAAATAATATACCTAAAACACTTAGCATGGCAACACAGTAAGCTCTTAATAATTGTTAGCTATAATTATTAATATTCTTGCATGAATATTATAGGAGTTAAATAAGTTGTTTAGACCTGTTAAATAAGATTTAAAATCTTAAATATTCTTTGAATCTTATTTTTGTTTTTTAGAGTGTTGCAAACTAAAAAATCAACTTAAAAATTAACTTTTAGAATTGATTTTCATTTGTAAATTTAATGTTTTAAACTTCTGATTTTATCACATCATCAAATCTATGCTTAGAGATAAAACTGATGTCTAATTTAGAGAAATCTTTGCGTTCCATTTTATTTTTTGCTGGCATGTCAGCTGAAAAGTTCTACTAAGGGTACAAAGGTTATTATGCCTATTTAGTGACTTTGAGGTAAATAAAAAAGCAGAGTTTTATCTAAGCAAGTCATATGATATGGACATTGACTGGCCCGAAGCTTCTATTCACCTGTGATATTGAAACTGCAGCAGTTATAAATAGATGAAGTTATATTGACCATCTACAAGATTTTCAATTCTGGAAATCAAATAATTGTATTTGTTTGTTGTATCTATGAGGGAAGGGAGGGTGTCTCCAATAGGGTTGAGGACACATTACCACAAAATATGGAACCTTGGCATTTGAGAAAACAGCAGAAGCAGGAAGGCAACTCTGACATTCTCTCTCCTTTCTCCCCTGAAACAAGCCGTAAATGAATTATGTAGCCTTTTACTGAAGTAGGTCACACGACTACAGTCTGCCCTTGGAAAAAAGGACACCCTAATCTGCCCTATACTTGGAGGAAAGGCCCCCCTAATGTGCCCTACATGTGGAGGAAGGGAATGTTACACAGTGACATGGAGAAGAATCTGAATAAACAGGCCTAAGTTTCCCCCACGGTTTAGTATATTACTATTAGATCATAACCCACATGGTCCTCCCATCATATTACTCCACAACTATCCACTTTGTCATCAAACTTAGCACAAAAATGCACAGATTTCACTATTTCTTAGGTTTATTTCTGAAGGCTCCATTGTCACTTAAAAGTTATGTAAAACAAACTTATATGCTGTTACCTCGTTAATGTGTCTTTTGTTCTAACGGTCTCAGCTATGAACTTAACAATGGGCAAGGAAAGACTTACCTTTGCCCCTACATCTGTTTGAAACATACTGTTCTGCACATTCTCATGATTGCCAACCAAAACAAACAAATTAAAAAAAAAATTTCAATGTCACTTTGAGAAAGTGACAAAACTTCGTGACTGGAGGTTATATCCAAAATGTTTACTTAACTATAGAGTTAAATTACATACACATCCAGAGGCCACCTCAGGGTCACTTTAATAAATATGGAAATATTTATCAAATGTATATGTAATGGTGGGGAAGTAAGTTCTGTATTTGAATTTTCATAAATATATGTTGATGTCATCCTAAGATAGTTCTTTATATATCAAATTAAAAGGAAAATATTTTAAAAATAAAAAGTAAAAACTACTACAGGTTCTGACTACATGACTATCTAAATTTTCATGTACACATCTTCTTAACTATGCATCTTTTTAAAATCAGATTTATGAAAGTATGATTTACACACCAAGTAAGTTTTAATTCATTTTTAACAATCATGATAATTATGCATACGTTACTTCCCACATTCAACTCCCAACAATTTTCTTCCTCATAAGCAAACTCTCATCAATTTCTTGAATAAGACATTTGGGAAATGTTTATTTTTAGACTTGAAAAAAATTTTGGATTATCATTAAGTCTGTTTACCCATAATCCTTAAAATTAAATATATGCTTTAGAAACTTGTCTTAATTTAAAATTCATCTTCTTCATTAGAATGCTATTAATGAAACAGAAATTCAATACAAAAATGTAACAAGAATACAAAAGCTAAAAAATGTGTAAAAGTGGCATCTTTCCTATATCCAGATATGAGTGTCTGCACATCTAATCCTTTCTAAGGGCCTCAAAAGTTATCGAAATGCTCTGTAGTGCCCTATATGGCCTGACCCCCTGTTACCTCTCTGGAACTATTACCTACTGTGCTCCCCTATGCTCTTCTGTTCTCTCCATGCTAGTCACAAATGCATCAGGACTATGCCTCAAATGCATGAAACATATAAGGTCTTTGTATTGGCTGTTCTCTATGCCTGTGAGTCTCTTCCTCAAAATATTCACACAACCAGCTAGTTCACACCTTCAGGATTTTGCTCAAATATCACTTTTCTATGAAGGAGATTTATCTTGAGTTCCCTATTGCAACTTGCCTCTCTTTACTATACCACACTCAATGCCCTTATTCAGCTCTCCTTTGTACTTGCTAGGTTTATGGCTTATTATCTGGAACCCCAGGAACATAATCTTCTTGGGAGTAGGGATCTTTATCTGTGCAGTTCAGCGATGAAGCCTAAGTTCCAAAGAATATCATCTGATGCATATTAGGCACTCAACAAATACTTGTTGAACAAAACAATAAAGTGGTTAGTCACCAGGAAAATGCAAGTCAAATCCACAATGAAATACCACCTCACACCTGTGAGGATGGCTCTAATGAAAAAGATGATAATAAGTATTAGCAAGGATGTGGAAAAATAGAATTCTCCTACAGTGCTGGAGGGAATGGAGAATGGCACAGTCACTTTAGAGAGCAGTTTCACAATGCCTCAAATGGTTCAACATAGTGTCTGTATGGTTCAGCGAATCTGAGTTTACCCAAGTAAAATGAAAAAATATGTCTACACTAAAATTTGTACAGAAAGGATCATAGTAGCACTATTTACACTAGTCAAAAGAGGAAATAACTCAAATGTCCATCTAATGATGAATGAATAAATAAAATGTGCTATACCCATATAGTAGAATATCAATCATGATTAAAAGTAAGTGAAGTATGAATGCATGCTACAATATAAATGAACCATGAATACATCATGCTAAGTGAAAGAAGCTAATCAGAAAGGACCACATATTATATGATTTAATTTATAGGAAATTTCCAGAATAGGCAACTCTATAAGGAAGTAGATACCTGGTTGCTTAGGGCTGAGAGAGTGAGAGCTTGAGGACGGACAGCTAAGTGGGGAAGGGTTTTTTTTTGGTGTGATAAAAATGTTTTAGGATGGGCACAGTGCTGCACACTTGAAATCCCAGCACTTTAGGAGGCCAAGGTGAGGGGATCACTTGACCCCATGAGTTTGAGAACAGCCTGGGCAACATGACAACAGCCTCTACAAAAAATACCAAAAAATAGCTGGGTGTGGTGTCATGTGCCTGTAGCTCCAGTTACTCAAGAGGCTGAGGTGGGAGGATAACTTAAACCTGGGAGGCAGAGACTTTAGTGATTTGTAATGGCACCACTGCACTCCAGCCTGGGCAACAGAGCCCAAACCTGTCTTCAAAAGAAAAAAAAAAAAAACTTTAAAGCACAATCTGTGCTCTCAAACAAAGGAAATATAAATACAGGCTACAATATCAAAAACATTTTATGATTTCTGACAATATACAGAAAATCACGTAATAGTCTTGTAAATAAAATGTAATTAGTTCATAGATCTAAGTGACATACTATGTAATACAAGGACAACTGAACATGTGAAACAATGTCACAGTATACAGTATGCAAATCCAGACTTCAAAATTCTACAAGATAAATTAACTGGTTTTTTTTAACAACAAAAAATTGCCAAGCCTTCTAAACAACCAAGATAAAAAGGAAAACTAGATTAAAAATATTTAAGAGACATATCAATTATTTGCAATATATGGACTTTATCCGTATTCCAATTCAGAGACACATACGACAGGTTCATATATGTAGAATATATTAAAAGCTTCACAAAAAGTTACTAGAACTAAGACATGACCAGAGTAAATACAGAGAATACAAAGAACAATTGTATTTCTGTCTACAAGGAAGGAAAAAAAATATAAATTAAAATTAAATCAACTACAAATTTTAACAGCAGCAGAAATATATTAAGTACTCAGTGCAGAAAAAAGTCCAATGCCTGCCTGGAATATCTTGTGGGTCCAGAAAGTAAGAACTTGTTGAAAAACTGATGGGGCATGTCAAGAGAGCATGGGAGTACATTTGGAAGACCTCTTAATGGCCATATGGGGGACACTGGAGAAACAAATAAAAATAGTTTTAGATTATATCTATGGAATAAGTAAAATAAATTTCCATGATTCTGCACTGACATAAATAATTGAATAAACAAGTTAATGAATAAACAAGGGAAAGTTCTTCCTTAGAGGAGATTTCTGGTTAATAAATATGGAAGAAACAAATTGAAATTGAAAATTATCACTTGGCAAGATTTACATTAAATCATTATTTCAGGAAAGAAACATGAAACAAATGCTAAAATTCGTGAGCAAAGGTACAATGAGGATTACAATATTTACATAGTTTGAAAAATTCTTCCTACAAGAATATTAATTAATTTCATAGGGAATAAATAGTAACTTTAGAGTGGAATAAAATGTCACTTTAATCAAGTGATCAAAGTTAACATGACTGAGAAGGGCAAATGTCACTATTATAGTGTCCCTCAACCCAGAATTTAATCATGAGGCCATATCAAATAAACCCAAATTGAGGGACATCCTGAAAAACAACAGGCCAATGATACTCAAATACATAAAGTTAAGGAAATAGAAAACAAGACTGGGGCAATATCTAACATTAACTGTCAACAAGGAAATCTGGTCATCAAATGTAATGTGTGATCCAGGATTGGACCCCGGGTTAGAAAAGAGTTTATTAATACAATTGTAGAAATTTGAAAAAGATCTGTAGATTAATTAATAATTTATCACTGTCAGTTTTCATAACTATTATGAGTATTTAAAATGTTAACATTTGGGGAAGCTTGATCAAGGTTATACAGGAACTTTCTGTACTATTTTGTAACTTTTTGGAAGCCCAACATTATTTTAAAAATTAAATCATTAAACATAAAACAATTTCATAGCAATAAATATAAAATGCATTTACTAAAATATGTACATGACCTCTACACTGAAAACTAATAAACACTGATGCCAGAATTAAAGACCTAAATAAGTTATTGTATGCTTACCATATTTAACAATAGCAAAACTCACTACAATTATGATATAAATTCTACCCTTATTTATCTATAATACAGTAAAATCCCATTCAAAATTTTGACATACGTTTTTGTTGAAATTCTCAAACTAATTCTAAAATGTACAGGAAAATGAAAAGAAACCAAAATAGCTCACACATTATACTTACTTAATTTTTGCCAAAGGTGGAAAGGCAATTACATGAGAAAAGGTGCTTTTCAATAAATGAAATTGGAAAAACTATATGTATACATGTTTTTGATTGTGTACATACAAAAAGAAAGATAAATGGGGATTCAGGGGAATGTATTGGTGCTCAGAAAACAATACTCCAAAATGAAGACCTCAGAAGCAGCCTCAGAAGCAAAGTTTCTCCCTGACTTTCTCCTGCCCTCCTTCCTCTGGCCCCTCATTCTCCCTGGAGGCAGGACATAAAAAATACAATTCCTCTTCCCCAATGTGAGTCATAGAAGCTAAAACTCCTTTTCCTCACAGCCAGTCTTAAAAGATAGAATAATTATTGTAACTTTTCCCATCCTTCTGTCTAGGAGTTGGCCATGAAGAAATTTTCTACCCTACCCTTGTCCTATAGTAGGTCATAATTCCCTCATTCATAGAGATCCTGCCCCCTACCTAGGAGGAAGGAATCCGACACAGAGAATCCAAAAAGAATCTGACCACACAGGCCTGGTTGAGTTTTCTCACCTCAGTAAGATAGCATTTGATCATACCCTTCTTGTCTAATCATATTTCTATATGGCTGTCCATTCTTTATTGAACTTAAACATAAAAATGAATCATTTTCCTTGTGTCTTTGGTTATTCATTCTGAAGGTTCCCATGTCACGTAAAGCTTTGATTAAATTGTTATGTTTTTTCTCTTGTTAGCCTATCTTTTGTTATAGATGTGTCGGCTGTGACTCTTAGGATAAAGAGGGAAGGTATCGTGCACTTTCAGCCCGATAGAAGGAAGGAAAGAATTAGATTGTTTCAATGATGAATTGTCTCAAGTAATTAATATAAACTTATATAAGTAAAGAAAAAAATAACATCTATACAAACGTTCTCAAAAAAAAAAAAGAGGAAATACTTTCCAATTCATTTTATGAAACTAGAGTAATCTTAATAAATTTAACAGACATTACAAGAAAGAAATGATATATCTATGTATCTTACGACTATCAATCTAAATATTTTAAACAAAATATTAGTAATTTGAATTTAAGCTTATTTAAACAATAATACATGTTTTTTAAGATGGTTTATCTCAGGAATGCTTTAATATTTTTAAAAAGTTTAATGCAATTTACCATATAAACAAAATAAACCAGAAAATACATGTGATCCTTGCAACAGATGCAGAAAAAGCATTTGACAAAATTTAACCCTGATTCATGAGAAAAAGATACAGAAAATTAGAAATAAAAGGAAATTTCCTCAAACTGATAAAGAGTATCAACGAACAATCTACAAGCTAACACAATACCTAGTGGTGGTGGTGATTTTAAGACCCTATATATTTTCAAAGTTACTTTTAAAATTTTAGTGACTTTATCTTACATAAATTATGACTCAATATGATTTTTAAAAGATAACTGCAGATATTTTGACTGAATATTTGATAAATTAAGGAACCATTACTTGAAAATATAATAATGATTTTGCAATAATGGAAACTGATAAAAACAATTTATTTTTGTTTATACTAACATGTTTAGTGTAACTAACATGCACTAACACGTTTATACATACAAAGCACTAACCTGTTTACAGATACAATGCCTTACTATTTACAATTTGATTCACAATTATTTAGAGACTAGACATTAGATGGGCTGTTTGGCAAACAAAATTTGCTGTAAGTTGAGAAGTGTTAAAGCTGGGTTATTGGCACATGAGATTAATAATAATTTTCTCTCTACATTGTGGCCATTTGAGATTTTTTCTTTTTTAATTTTTTCTTTTCTGTTATTGATTGATTGATTGATTGAGAGAGAGTCTTGCTCTGTCACCCAGGATGGGGTGCAGTGGCACGATCTTGGCTCACTGCAACCTCCGCCTCCTGGGTTCAAGTGATTCTCCTGCCTCAGCCTCCTGAGGAGCTGGATTTACAGGCATGCGCCACCATGCCTATTTTTGTATTTTTAGTAGAGACAGGGTTTCACCATGTTGGCCAGGCTGGTCTCGAACTCCTGGCCTCAAACGATCTGCCTGCTTCAGCGTCCCAAAGTGCTGGAATTACAAGCATGAACCACCGTGCCCGGCTGAGTTTTTTTTTTTTTTTTTTTTTAATTTGAAAAGTAAACTAAAATTAAATTAAAAATTTAAATGTAAGACAAGGAACTTAAAGACAGGAAACTCTGTTCAAAGTGTTAAATGTTTTCTTAAATATTAAACACTAAGATACAGAACGAAGCCCAGAGCTCAAAGTTTCCCATATTTAATCCATGAATCCATGATAAGCTAAATGCTCTATTATTTCACACACACACACACACACACACACACACACACACATACATAACTGTGAGACAACAGACAGTCTAATCAAGGCTTCAAAGAAATTATTAAAGTGATAGTTGGAGAGATATTAGAGATTACTAATACTGAAAAGTCCCATGAAATAAAATTTGATATTTTCTATTTCCTTCATCTATTGCTTAGATAATTCAAACTATATAAATGCTTTTTCTTTTACTTGTCATGATAATTTTAAAAAATTTAATGAAGCATTACTTTAGAAGGCAAAATTAATCTGAAATGGAAAACAGTCTGACAGGTCACAATTGCACAGCTCAGCCTTAGGAAGCAGATTACTGTCTTCTAATATTGTAACTACTTTTCTATCTACTGGTGTCACTCTGTTGATTTACACCTTCAGAACAAGGTGTTACTCGGAAAATGGAGTATTTTTATCAAAGAGATTTCATGAGAAAATTGATTCATCATACCAACATTTTATAGGACAAGCAATCATGTTTTAATACTAAGAGTACTGCTTTCCATGTTGAATGTATCTGAAATTACATTCAAAACAAAACATTCGGAGGAGTTTTAAAGCTATTGTGACCACTTATTATATCTTAATCCAGGCCAAATGTCTTTTAAATTAAGAAGTACATGCTTTATTCATATTTTATCAAATAGACAGAAAAAGTGAGAAAGATGTATGGATTGAATTAGATGGACAGAAGCCTATGGTCTGTTGTCTTTTGACACAGGCATAATTATGATGCTTCTTCATTACTAACACAAGTGCAAGCCCTGTGGGAGGGAGGGGTAGACAGGATACAAGGAGAGAACATGCTTTGGGTTGTTTTCTCAATAAATTATCTCTCCTCTGATAGTAATATAGAGTTAGCGCATTTTGCACTCATTGTAAGATAATTTTATTCAAAGAATAATGACTTTGAAATATGATTGAAATTGGGTAAAAGAAGATTTAATTAGATGAACATAATGCCACATTACAATATAAACTCTCCTTACATTCTTTAGTTTTTCTGAACTAAGATTTTCCTCTTTGACTAATTTGTAACGTGGTCCAACTCAACTGAAATTTTTTCCTAACTTATTTTTGAAACCTGGTAGCAAATTCAAATTCTTTTAGATACTTACTTTAGCAATATATATTATTTTCCACATACAATAACATAGACTAAGAGATATCCTTTGGATTTTAGATCTTCTATTAGAATTTAAAATCATTTTAATCAAATTTATCATGTAAGTGTTATTTCTAAATGGTACCAGAATTTTCAGCATACATTTATCAAGTTTATTTTCAATACTGCTGTGCGTAACATTCAAAAACCAAACACTAAAATATGAATACTCATATAATCAATAAAAATTTTTAAGCTAGGAGATAAATGTCATTGAAAGCTATTTGGCATTCATTACTAAGAGATCCTTCTGACTTCCAAAATGATTAACCTTGATAATGTAAAAATTGAAACCCTCTTATTCCAGTCATCATGGCTTTCCTCAATTAAAAAGTAAAATTTTTAAATAGAGAAACAAATATATGCAGAACTACAGGATTTCTTGTGATGCATATAGTTTAATTAAAAATCAGAAGAAAGCAAGGCACCAAATAGACTCTGAGAAGCTCTCTTTGTTATAAAAGTATTTGAAATTAAGTCTGGTCAGGAGCTTAATATATACTAAGTTTTAGCATTTTAGCATAACCTAAAGTCACTCATGTTGTTTCAGAAATATTGCTATCCTGAAAGATCTACTTGTATATTTTTTAAACTGTGTCCTTCAAGAAACACTGGTATGATTTACCTGCAATATAAGAAGATAGTATTACTTTAGGATTTTTGTATTTCAATTTTCAGAGGAAAAATGGAAGTACATTAAGAAAAACAGATTTTTTTCACTGCAGATTCTAAGTGGAAACAATGTAGCCTGAAGAATATGGCAAACATACTCCATATTCCTCTAATTGTTTATTATGTACTGATATATAATATATATTTTATGACATATATATTCGTATATATACACACATTGGTGAACTTTTACATGAATATTTAAAGGAGATGATGAATATATCTCATAAAAATTGTTTTATATATTTTCTGAATTATAATTTTTTGAATATTATATTATTGGCCACAGCATATTTTAACCCATGTAATAATAAAATGCTTGAAAATGAGGTTTTAAGCTTCTTCAATTTTTACACTTAGAAAACATGTTTAATTTTCTATATTAATATTCTCAACAAAAATTGAAATGGTGCCAATTTACCAGATCCCTCACTATACGGGAAGTTTTACTTATTACATTTTTTAATTAATAAAGATATTTACTTATAAAGAAATTATATTTTCACCTGAAATTCCGCACAATTTGAAATAAGTGGCAAGGGATTCTGACATTAGCAAGATGTTTGATAAGAAATCCCTAGTGCTCATTTCCTAACAAAAACAGCCAAAACAACAAATAAACAACTGCATTTTGATGAAAGTAACTAAAGGAGAACACCACAGTACATTGAAGGAGTAACAGAAACCCTAGTGAACAGAAAAGCTCAGGATAGCTACATAAAAAATTGAAAGAAACACCAGGCCCTCACCACTTCATTCCTCCCCTGGGATAAGCTGGGAGTCAGGAGGAACTTCTCCCCATGGGGAAAAGGTAAACTAAAGGATCCCAGTAGCTCCCATTAACACCTTGGACGCTTACAGTCCTCACCACTGGGGACCCCCGCAGTCCTCACAGGTACCAAGCCCAACTGAGGGAGCTGCCTGGAGTCCACACAGCTATGCTTCCCCCAGAGAAGGAGCGACACTATGTCCCACTACTCCCTGTACCCTGCATGGCTTCTCTGCTATGCCATTTTGGAACTGCAACTACTGATGGAGTGTTTGTGGCTCCAGAGGTGAGACTAAGCTGCTGCCAAATCACCCCTGCCCAGTGGCCTGACATCCCCACGTCATGCCACAAGTAGCTGCTAACCCCTTCACCAGGGAGTCAAGCAGTGGTAGAGCTGCTCCACTCTACCCTTCCCAGTTGTAGCTGAGCCCTGTCGCTAGATGCCTGAGCTGAAGCTCTTACTGCCTCTCATGAAAACAGTGCCTTGGCAGAAACATCCCATGTACACCCAAGAGTCACTGCTGAGCCCAGCAACTAGGGGCTGGAGCTAAAGTTGTTCACCCCATCCTAGGAAAACAGTGCCTGGACAGAGCTGCTTTATCTATGCTTCCTAGCCACTGCTGCACTTGTCCCTAGGGCCCTCAGCTGGAGGTGAGCACTGCCTCTGGAGGGAACAGTGCCCTGGTAGAGACACTTCAAAAACCCATCCCAGTTGCTGCTGAGATTTGCCCCATGGTATTCAAGCTGAAGCTGTGCACTGCCTCCCAGGGAAATGATGCTTTGGTGGAGCCACTCCAGATACCCCTCACAGTTTTAGGAGCGCACTCTGCCCACTACGCTAAAGCTGAAGCAATGCCTAGCTTCTCAGAGAAACAGTCCCTTGGACTCTCAGAAAAGTAACACATACCTGTACCTGAGCTGAAGCAGTATCACGAAAACATACTGTACATTAGTCATCCATAACCTCAACAGTGCCTAAGTTAAAGCAGCAGCCTGACTCCCATGAAATGGGGGTGTGGCCACCCACAGTGATCATGCACAACAACACTTAAGCTGAAGTGATGTGCTACATCCCAGGAAAACAGTTCCTGGGCTACCTAGAACAATCACACCCTCACCCTTGATCCTGAGCTGAAGTGGCACGTTGCACCCTGAGGACTTGGTGACTTGGCTGAACTGAGCAGCTGCACATACCAAGACTGAGCTGCTATAGTACCCCACATTCCATGGAAACAAAAATGGCTAGGCTGAGACACCCTGTCCTATAAGCCAAACAACTCTAATACTCCATTTCCCTAAAGCTCGACTAGCCTCCTTGAGTCCAAGCTGCTGAGATACCCTCTCTCTGGGAAGTATAATTATCATCGAGCTGCCCCTGCACCCAGGGTCCAAGCAACAGCTGTGTTCGGCCATTCTGGACTCCTTACTGCTACTGCACTTGGCATCAGAGCCTGGGATACTGACAAGTCCTACAGTCCCAGGGTCTAGAGTCACCACTATATGCTGTCTTATTCCTTGGGAGCCAAGTTACCACTGAGACCTATTGGCTCTGATTCCCAAATTCAGCCACACTTTGCTCCTCAGGCCCAAACGTCCAGAGAATCCTTTTTTCCTCAGAGTTTGGCCAGTGTTGTGCCCACAGGTGCAGAGTCACAGCTACATCCTGACCCACTGAGCCCAAGCTTCTAGGGGTTGTCTCAAAGTCATAGATCCTGGTTTTGTGGGCAATCAACATCCAATTCTGGTACAAAGAGTGAAGTTGCACCTCATGACCCAGGTGCCACAGTAGGTTAACAAGACCTTTAGCCTATGACCCAGGCTTCATAGCTACTCCAAACAACTGGAACCCTGTGCCACCACAGTTGCTTGTGGCCTAAGTCAGACCCAAAACAAAGAGGGATCTCCTTGGCTAAATCTCCATCAAAAGCCCTTGCCACCAAAGATCTTAACAACCTATGCTACCTCTGCTGCTACCACAAACATCTATAGTCAAAATTATTGAGACATTCATAGTTATTACTGATGTTGATAGCTGCTTAAGAAGTTTCACAGACACTTTTACACTGTTGGTGGGATTGTAAACTAGTTCAACCATTATGGAAAACAGTACAGCGATTCCTCAAGGATCTAGAACTAGAAGTACCATATGACCCAGCCATCCCATTACTGG
>NW_012098777.1:411816-422363 GCF_000951045.1 Mandrillus leucophaeus
AAAAAAAAAAAAAGAAGTTTCACAGAGATTGTATCACTGTTTTTACTCAGAACCTCAGTCATTACATCCTTCCTAACCAGCACACTAAGACCCATCTGTGGATAAATGTCTTTCTCTATATCAGCCACACCATAATGATTTGAACAGGTGATTGTTCCACCAGAAGCACAGATAACAAAGCAGGGTCACAAGAAACAAAAAAAGGAAGGAAATATGACGCTACCAAAGGAGCAAAATAACTCTCCAGAAACTGACCCGAAGGAAGAGAAAATCTATAAATTTCCAGAAGAGAAATTCAAAATAATAATCTTAAGAAAAAGCAGCATGATCCCCCAAAAAAAATACAGATAAAAAATTCAACAAAATCAAAGGGGAAAATTACCAAATGGATTAGAATTTTAATAAAAAGATAAATATCATTAAAAGAACCAAACATAAACCCTGAAACTGACTAATTCAATGAATAAAATAAAAAATACAATTGAGAGTTTCAACCTCAGACTAGATCAAGCAGAAGAAAGAATTTCTTAATCTGAAGATAGATTACTTGTAATTATTGTGTCAGAGAAAGAAGAAATAATGAAAAACAGTAAAGGAAGTCTACAGAACTTTGAGACACCATTAAATAAATAAATATTTTCATTGTGGTAATTATGAAAGAAAAGAGATGAGAAAATCAGTAGAAAACCTATTTAATTAAATAATAGTTGAAAATTGTCCAAATCTCAGTAGAGATATAAACAGTCAGATTCAGGAAGCTCGCATATCTCAAAATATATTCAACTCAAAAACGGTCCTTTCTGAAGCACATTCTAGTTAAATTGCCAAAAGTCAAAGACAGAGAGAATTCTACAAACTGCAAGATGACAGTGTAAAATCACATATAAGGGTATCCCCATTACATTAACAGCAGACTTCTCAGCTACAACCTTACAGACCAGGAAATAATGTAAAGATGTGTTCAAATAAATGAAAGAGAAAAAAATTGCCAGCCAAAAAATTATGCCAAGAAAAGCTAATCTTTAGTAATTAAGGAGAAATCAAATATTTCCCAGACAAGTGAAAATGAGGGGATTCATTATCACTAGACCAACCTTACAAGAAATGCTCAAGCGAGTCCTACATCTAGAAGAAAAGGATAATCTACATGAGAACACTCTAAAGTATGAAATGGTAAAGCAGATGCACAAGATGTACAAAAGAGAGAGAGAAAGAAACTAAACCTTATCATAACAACAACAACAAACCAAACTACAATGATAAATAATAAGAGAGGGATAAAGGAACAAACTACACAAAACAATAAAACAATTTCAAAAACAACAGGAGTATATCCTATAAATAATAATCTTGAATGAAAATGATTAAATTCCTCGATTAAAACATATAAACTGGCTGAAACAATAATAAAGCAAGACCCAGCAATATGCTACTTAAAAGGACTTTCTTTGACCTATAAAGACAAACATAGACAGAAAGTGAAGGGAGCAAAAAGATATGTCATGCAAACAAAATCCAAATGTGAGCATAAGTACCTATATCTGCATCAGACAAAAGTGACTTTCAGTCAAAAAGTGTGAAAAGAGACCAAAAAAGGTCATTATGTAATGGAAAAGAGATAAATTCAGCAAGAGGATGTAACAATGGTAAATAATTATATATATATACCCAACATTGGAGCACACAATATAAACCAAATATTATTAATTTTGAAGAAAGGAAGATAGGCTCTAATAATAGAAACTTCAACACTCCACTTTCAGTATTTAACAGAGGATCTAGATAGACATTCAATAAGGAAACATTGGATTTAAATAACACTTTAAACCAAATGGACCTAACAGACATTTATAGAACATTTTATGCAACAGCTACAGAATAAACAATCTTTTCATCAGCACATGGAACATTCTCCAGGATAGACCATATTTTAGGCCAAAAAACAAATTTCATCAATTTTTTTAAAAATAGAAGTCATACCAAGTGTATTTTTTTACAATGGAACAAAACTAGAAATCAATTAAAAGAAAAACTCTTGAAAGCACACTGAAATTAAACAACATGCTCCTGAATGACCATTGGGTCAATAAAAAAAATTAAGAAGGACATTTAAAAACTTCTTGAAACAAATGAAAATAGAAACAGAACATGTCAACACCTATGGGATACAGCAAAGGCAGTGTTAATAGGCAGAGCTATAAAAATAAATGTCTTCATCATGAAATAGAAAAAATTCAAATTAGCAGCCTAATAATGCACTCTAAGGAACTTAAAAACAAGAATAAACAAAACTCAATGTTAGTAGAAGGATAGAAATACTGTAGATTAGAGCAGAAATAAATGAAATTGAAAATAAAAAAATAAAATCAATAAATCATTAAATGAAAAGTCATTTTACAAAAAGGTAAACAAAATTGAGAAACCATTATCTAGAGTAACCAGGAAAAAAAAAGAAAAGAAAAGACCCCCCAAAAAAATCATAATCAAAAAGGAGACGTTATAACTGTTACCACAGAAATACAAAAGATCAGTAGACTCTATTATGAACAACTATATGCCAACAAATTGGAAAACCTAACAGAAACGGATAAATTTATAAACACATAACACCTACCAACATTGAACCAAGAAGAAAAAGAAAAAGTAAACATAGCATTTAGGAAAAACAAGGTTGTATCATTCATAGATGGTCTCCCATCAGAGAATGGCCCAGGATTGGATGGTTTCACAGTTGATTTCTACCAAACATTTGAAGAACTAATATAATTTTTTTCAAACTCTTCCAGAAAATTAAAAGAGAAGAAATTCCTCAAATCTCATTTTATAATCTCAGCATACCTTGATATCAAAACCAAATAAGGACACCACAAAAAAAGAAAATATAGACCCATATCCATGATGAATATCAATACAAAAATTCTTAACAAAATAGTAGCAAACTGGATCTAGCAGCACATTGAAAATATTACTCACCATGATCAAGTTGAGTTTATTATTGAGATTCAAGGATGGTTCAACATATCAAATCAAAAAATTTGACACATTACATTACAGAATAAGAAACAGAAACCATATAATCATCTTAATAGACACAGAAAAAGCATGTGACAAAATTCAAAATCCCTTCATTATAAAAGCTCTCACCAAATTAAGTAAATAGGTAATGCATAAAGGCCATATATGACAAGCACAGAGCTAACATCATACTTAATGAAGTAAAGCTGAAAGTTTTTTCTTTAAGAACTGGAAAAAGATAAGAATGCATTCCCACTCTCATCACTATCACTCAACATAATACTGGATGTCTCAGCCTGAGCAATTAGGTAACAGAAAGAAATAAAAGGCATCAAAATTGGACAGGGGAATGTCAGAGTGTCCCTGTGCATAGACAACATGATCTTCCATATAGAAAACTCTAAAAGCTCCAACAAAAAACTCTTATAACTGATCAATAATTTGGTAATCTTGAAGAATAAAATGATTAAAATACCAAAAAATTGTAACATTTCTATACACCAATAACAAGCTAACTGAAAAAGAAATCACAAAAGCAACTCCATTTACAATAGTTATAAGAAAATACAATGCCTAGGAATAAATTTAACCAAAGAAGTGAAATATTTTAACAAAGAAAAGTATAAAACACTGAAAAAATAAATTGAAAAGGACACCGAGGTGGAAAGACATCCCATGTCTGTGGTTTAGATGAATTAATACTGTGAAAATGAACATACTAGAAAAGTATTCTACAAATTCAATGCAATCCCTATCAAAATACCAATGACATGTCTTTCAGAAATAGAAAGAATCCTCAAACTTATATAAAATCACACAATTTCCCAAATAACCAAAGCAATCCTGAGAAAAGAAAAACAACAAAAATAAAGACATCACAAAACCTAACTTCAAAATATACTTGTAAAAATCCAAAACAGCATGTTGCTGGCATAAAAACAGACAATTAGACCAATGCAACAATAGATAATTTAAAAATAAAGTTATGTATTTACAGCCGACTCATTTTTGACAGAGACTTCAAAAATATTGATTGGGGATAGTACCCTCAATAAGTGGTGTTGGGAAAACTAGATATCCATATGCAGATGAATGAAACTAGAACCTTGTATCTCATCATATAAAAAAATTCAAAATGGATTAAAGACTTAAATGTAAAACTTGAAACTAAGAAACTACTGAAAGAAAACATAAAGGAAATGCTTTAAGATATTATAGGTCTTGAAAAATATTTTATGAATAAGACCTCAAAAACAGAGACAACATAAGCAAAAATAGACAAATGGGATTATATGAATCTAAAAAGCTTCTGCACAGCAAAGAAAACAATAGAGTGAAGAGACAATCTACAGAGTGGAAGAAAATATTTGTAAACTATTTATCTGATAAGTGATTAACATCCACAATACACAAGGAACTTAAATAGCTCAACAGAAAACAACAACAATAACAAGAACAACTCATCATTCAATTAAAAAAAGTGGGCAAATAAGCTGAATAGACATCTCTCAAAAGACAACATGCAAATAAATGGCCAACAGGTATCTGAAAAAATGGTCAACATCACTAATCATGAGGGAAATGCAAATCAAAACCAAAATGAGATATCATCTCACTCCAGTTAGAAAGGCTATTATCAAAAAGACAAAAAATAACAAATGTGTGGAAAGGGGAACTCATACACTGTTGGTGGGAACCTAAAACAGCCATTACGAAAAACAATATTGGAATGTCTCAAAAAATAAAAAAAATAGAGTTACTATATGAACCCGCAATCCTGCAACTGAGTTTATATTCATAGGAAAGAAAATTAGTATGCTAAAAAGATATTTACACTCCTATGTGTTATTACAGCACTATTCACAATAGCCAAAATATAGACTCAATCTAACTGTTCATCGACAGGGCAATAGATAAAGAAAATGTGGTATGTATACGCAATGAGATACTCTTCAGCCATAAAATAAAATAAAATAAAATACTATCATTCATGGCAACATGGAAGAATTTGTAGGACATTATTTTAAGTGAAATTATTTTTATTATTAGCTGTCAATTAAAATATTAATGAAATTCAAAAAATAGTAAATTAAGAAAATTTAGGGTAAAAACGAAGGACCAGAAATAAAGGATCGGATTTAGTGTCTTTTCTATCACTAAAATAATTACTTACCAGTGTTTATGACTCCCAACAGACTATGGAGTGTTTTAGAAATCAAATGATTTAAAGATTTTCAAATTTCTTCAAAAACAAGAATAATCACCCCAAATTTGCAAATGGAAGGAAATTATCTTTGAGTGATATTTGCTTAAATATTTAAGTAAAAATGATAGAATGTACTGAGTTTTTATTCTGTTCCAAGTTGACTATTTGGGATTTGATGATGGTCATTCTATGGAAAACACAGATAGAGAATGAGAGGACAGTTCTCCCATACTGAAAAAAGTTATCTTTAAGAAAATAAAATTGGCAGAATCTACATGAAATCAACAGAATCTACATGAAACCATGAAATCAACTATTTCCAAGTCAGTGTGTTTTTGTAAGGCCCTCTTAATATCTGGTTTCTGCTACTGAAGTAGTCATTCAGTTCACTAGTTCCACTCCTGTGATTTTTCAAAGAGCCATTCCAACTCAGAGGATGTTGGCCCAACAATTCTCACACTTTGAACTATTTCACTTAAGGACAGATTAGAGTAAAAATAATTAATTAAGCTGTACATTTTAAATAGCTGACTACCAATGCTTCTTATGGCCTATAAAAAAGATCTTTTACAATAGAAAAGAAGAAAGATTTGAGGATAAAGGGAATGTTTCCATTTTTGAAATTAATTTAAAATTTAATGTTTTACCTTCTCTACATGTTATATGCATTTACCTACATTTCAAACTCTGACAGTGTGCATTTACTTTCCTGTAATTGATTTAATTAAAAATTGGAAAAATCTAGAACATTCAAGCATTCCATAAAATGTTGTGCTCTGCTGTAATTTCACATTGCCCACATCATTTATGTTAAAACTTTAGTATCATTTCCCATGTATTTAAAACCATTTGATAAAATTTATAGTAAAGATAAATGTTTGAAGAAACAACATTATATGTGGTATATATCTTCAAATTGTTCTTGTATTTTCGTTTGTGATTTAAACTTCAGTTGAGTATTTTCATGAACTAGCAACAGCACTTTGACCATTCTACACAATGTGCCATAAATGGCATGAGCATCTGCACAAAGTTCTATTTCTCTATTTGCTCAGGGAAAAAAAAAAATATCCATAACTTAGTGATTGGAGGGTGTCAGTGAATTAGGAATAAATTCTGTGTAAACGAAGGCAATATAATCAGTTCCCTTGCACTAGACAGGTATTATAGTTTTCCACAAGAATTAATTTTAGTTAATTTAAGTTGAATCATTAAGCATTACAATTTGGTAGCTGCCAGAAAGATGACAAAAAATAAGCAGCTATAATTGTTCAAGGACATGTTCTGAACTAATCAGTACATAAATCACTTCCTGGCATTCCTTTAGTTATGTCAGATAATAAAACCTTCTCCCTTTAACTGAATTTGGATAACTAACCAGTGACTTCAGTATCACTCAAATGTTAAAGCCAATATTAAATCACATTGAAAAACGTCATTAATATTTCTCAATGAATCAATTTTGAGGCATTAAGTATACCATGTGGTTAAAAAAAAGAAACATTCAGCATTCATAGCAAATAATTTGGTGGTAACTTGCCCTTTCACAGAAATAAAATAGAAGCTTCTCTAAATACTTACAGTAAATTATTACATTGTTACACTCTCCAACTGAATCTTCAGTTCTTCACCTTAACCCTGATACCTAGCTACGGATGGACAAATCATATTCATTTCGCCCCAGGGATGCTTTATAACTGAACATTACTGTGATGTTGTGATGAACTCAAAAGAGTCCTGAACTAAGTGTATAGATTATGAGGAGTTGAGTATGTGCAGAGGGGGTTAGGGGTGAGGGAGGAACTAGCTCTACAACTATGATCAAATTACAAGTCTATGAAAAGGGAAAAGTTATCTGCATAATCTCTAAGTGCCCATTTAGTTCCAACAGTAATATTATTTAAACTAAATGCTAACTCCCTATTGGCAGAAGTAAGGTCTAATAATGTCCTAATTTTGCAGACATGAGTAGTCCATATAGATATAATTAACTAAATTAATTAATGTGTACTCATATCATTTAAGGTATGTTTTCCAATATAGTTAATGGCATTTTTGTTAACCATGCCATGGCTTATGTTCAAGATCATCTTACCTTTAGTTCTAGATATTTCATAATTGGTTACTTTCAATATTCTGTGTTAATTTTAATAAGAATGAAAGAAAAGCAGCTAAGGAATAGGGTTTTAGCTCAGCAAAAATTCTAAAAAGAATCAGGTCAGGCACTGTGGCTCATGCCTGTAATCTCAGCACTTTGGGAGGCTGAGGCAGGAGGATCATGAGTTCCAGAGATCAAGACCATCCTGGCCAACATGGTGAAACCCCATCTCTATTAAAAATACAAAAATTAGCTGGGTGTGGTGGTGTGTGCCTGTAGTCCCAGCTACTCGGGAGGTTGACACAGGAGTGTCTGAACTCAGGAGGTGGAGGTTGCAGTGAGCCAAGATCACGCCACTGCACTCCAGCCTTGAGACAGACAAAAAAAAAAGAAAAGGTATAAAAGAACGAGTTCAGTTAAGCAGGAAGTGGTCATTAAAAAAAGTATCACAAAAATGAACAATGCTTGATCTTGGTACTGTTGATCTTTTGAAATGCAGTCCACATGCTAAACCAACAGGACATGTAAAGTTTTGATAAGCTCCATGCTGCAGGTGCTGAAGACGATCCATGGAAATGCTTCTATCATATTATAATACAGAATTTATCAGAGTGAACAGGCAACCTACATAATGGGAGAAAATTTTTGCAATCTACTCATCTGACAAAGGGCTAATATCCAGAACCTACAAAGAACTCAAACAAATGTACAAGAAAAAAACAAACAACCCCATCAAAAAGTAGGCAAAGGATATGAACAGACAGTTCTCAAAAGAAGACATTCATACAGCCAACAGACACATGAAAAAATGCTCATCATCACTGGCCATCAGAGAAATGCAAATCAAAACCACAATGAGATACCATCTCACACCAGTTAGAATGGCGATCATTAAAAAGTCAGGAAACAACAGGTGCTGGAGAGGATGTGGAGAAATAGGAACACTTTTACACTGTTGGTGGGATTGTAAACTAGTTCAACCATTATGGAAAACAGTATGGCGATTCCTCAAAGATCTAGAACTAGATGTACCATATGACCCAGCCATCCCATTACTGGATATATACCCAAAGGATTATAAATCATGCTGCTATAAAGACACATGCACACGTATGTTTATTGCGGCACTATTCACAATAGCAAAGACTTGGAACCAACCCAAATGTCCATCAGTGACAGACTGGATTAAGAAAATGTGGCACATATACACCATGGAATACTATGCAGCCATAAAAAAGGATGAGTTTGTGTCCTTTGTAGGGACATGGATGCAGCTGGAAACCATCATTCTTAGCAAACTATCACAAGAACAGAAAACCAAACCCCGCATGTTCTCACTCATAGGTGGGAACTGAACAATGAGATCACTTGGACTCGGGAAGGGGAACATCACACACCGGGGCCTATCATGGGGAGGGGGGAGGGGGGAGGGATTGCATTGGGAGTTATACCTGATGTAAATGACGAGTTGATGGGTGCTGACGAGTTGATGGGTGCCACACACCAACATGGCACAAGTGTACATATGTAACAAACCTGCACATTACGCACATGTACCCTAGAACTTAAAGTATAATAATAATACATAAATAAATAAGTAAATAAATAAATAAATAAATAAATAAAAGAAATTGCCAATTTTTAAAAGTCATTAAAAACTCTCATGAAAAAAAAAGAAAAAGAATTTAAAAGACACTACCCATGTTTGTGGTCATCCAAGCATTTATGATACTAGCTATATCTCAGAAGCTTGGGGCATAATTTCTAACTTTAGACTTTACTCCACAAAACAATTTCTCTGTGATTTTTGCAGACTCTCAATATGTTGATTCTCAAAGCTTTCTTTCCTACTTCCTTTGGGAAAACTTTTACTTGCTTTGTAAGATGTAAGTCAGAGAAAGAACAAAAGAAGAACAACTGTTGGTAATGCAAGCCAACTTAAAAATGTTATCAGAAAAAGGAAGTGTTTTATTTCAGAACATAGTTACTCAGAGTTGGTTGTGTATGGATTCACCAAAATTAACGATGCCACCAGAAGATACAAGACCATCAGAATCCAATTATTTTTGAGGTCAGATATCCAGAACACTTATTTTCACCATATATAGTCTAAGATCAGATTCAAAGATCATCTGTTATTCACTAAACAAACCCTCCCCACTTCCTGTCCCCAAATTCTCCCACACTCATCACACCATTATCAATTATTGTGTAATTCAATTGTTTCTGACTTTTTTCATTATAGTATCATCACCATAAAAGTAGTCTACACCTGGGGAGACTAACTACTTTTTATCCCAGTCCACTTTTGGCCTGAGGTTTATTCTGATGGTTGATATTTTATACTCAACTTATTCTATACTTCCAAAAGTAAACACATTGAAGTCTCTCTCCTTTCTTATAGGCTTCCATTAATGTTTGTTTGCTTTTTCTAGTCTATTAACATTTTTTAAAGCAATATAATTACATTCAACTGTATCTTTATTTTTCCTGCCACTATATATGACTATTTGCTTTTTCAGGTCTATTAAAATTTTTTAAGCAATATAATCATATTCAACTGGAATATAATCCTTATTTTTCCTGCCACTATATATGACTAAAATTTGAAGGCAAAAAAGTGATTCAAAATCTTTAAAATAAGGAATTAAATAAATCAAGTAAATATGGTTTTAGCAAATTCTAAAATCTGTAGTGCAGATTTCCCCTGGGTTTTTTAATTTAGAGTATTTTGTTTCTTTTAATTAAACGTTTTCCTTTTTTTTCAATGTAAGAGTTTTCTGTTTTGAATTATATCCCAGTGCAATTAGTAGTGAGTAGATAAAAGATGTTGCATACAAATAAAAACATTACCACACAAATTCAGTCCACACAAATTCATGTTTCGTCACATCCACTCTGTCACCAATACAGACTTGCCACTAGAAGATAGAGAAGTCTACTGGGAAATCAACTTTGAACGTTAAGCCAAGTACAATACTGAAAGAAATAGGATACCTTGGACGGGCACGGTGGCTCATGCCTATAATCCCAGCACTTTGGGAGGCCGAGGCAGGCAGGTCACAAGGTCAAGAGATTCGGACCATCCTGGCCAACATGGTGAAACTCCGTCTCTACTAAAAATACAATTAGCTGGGCCTGGTGGTGTGCACCTGTAGTCCCAGCTACTCAGGAGGCTGAGGCAGGAGAATCGCTTGAACTGTATCCACTACTGATTTTTTTTTTTTT
>NW_012098777.1:427208-433179 GCF_000951045.1 Mandrillus leucophaeus
CACTGCACTCCAGCCTGGGCGACAGAGCGAGACTCCGTCTCTAAATAAATAAATAAATAAATAAATTCTTTGACTGCTCTCCTTTTACTTCCCCGCCTCCAGCCACCCTGGCTTCCTTCTACTCAACAGTTATGATCCCTGCTCCAGGCCCTTGCATCTGCAGGGCACTCTGCCTAGCATGCCGTTCCCCAAAATGCCCAACTGGCCAGCTAACTCCCTCACTTTCTTCAAACATTTACCTCAGTCGTCCTCTCACTGAAGTCTTTCCCAGTCACTCTTTCAAAAACATCAATTTCTTTTTCCCTGAGAAGATTTTTTCTAAGTACTTATTACTACCTAACTACCATTTATGTACTTAATTATCTTGTTTCATGTCTGTTCTCTCACTAGAATATAATATACCCTAAGGACAAGGATTTTTGTCGTATTGTTTACTCCTATATTTTTCAGAGAGAAAGGAGATAAATTTCCCTTCTCTCAGCAAAATATAGAAGTAAACAGAGGTAGGAAGTTTATCTCCCTTCTCTCAGCAAGGGAGACAAGGGGAATGAGGAGACGGAACAGGGGATCCAGGAGACAAAGAAAGAAAAAAAAGGGAGAGGGAGCAAAGGAGAAGGGGAGAAATATTAAACTCCTTAAACTGTTAGAAAATTGCACAATATGACACTTTGGGAAAACAAAACTTCCTTGGATTTCTCAGTGCTCCTGCCAAAGCCCTAGCCTCTTGAGACACAGGAATATATATTGAAGAAAGATAGAGAACATTTGCTTTCACTTTCCCCAGAAATATCATACTCCTCACATATTATCATGTCATAAAAATTAGATCAGTAGCTACCTTCTAGCTAATTTCTCTGATCTGAAAGGATAATTCAACTTGTCTCCCCATCAGCACCAAATGACAGCTGCATTAGGTCCCTAACTTAAGGCCAAAGTACCAGAAGATGTGACCACTACCTCAAATGTCAAAAGGGATGAACAGTTTGGACACATCTCTGCACCCTGAAAGCGGGAGACACCTGGGCTTTATCTTGCCCGTGGAGAGACATCTTTACACTTTAAAAGGTTAGGGTAGGCCAGTGTGGTGGCTCAGACCTGTAATCCCAGCGTTTTCGGATGCCGAGGTGGGCAGATCACCTGAGGTCAGGAGTTCGAGACCAGCCTGATCAACAGGGCAAAACCCCGTCTCTACTAAAAAATACGAAAATTAGCTGGACATGATAGCACACACCTGTAATCCCAACTATTTGGGAGGCTGAGGCAGAAGAATCACATGAACCCCGGAGGTGGGGGTTGTAGTGAACTGAGATCGTGCCATTGCACTCCAGCCTGGGCTACAGAGTGAGGCTCCGTCTCAAAATAAATAAATAAATAAATAAATAAATAAATAAATAAATAAATAAATAAAAATAAAGGTTAGGATAAAAAACCATTTTCAGAGGAGTAAAGTTTTCATTTGTTTTCCTTCTCTCCTTTTGGAAGAAGGAAATAGGATGGCTGTCCGTATCCTATATATGCGAATGGTGCGAATGGAGAAAATCCATTGTTCTCTATTTCTGTCCATGTGAACTAACCCACCACCCACCTAGAAAGATTCCATCAGCTCTCATGGCATTGCTGGTGGTCTAGATGTGGGAAATTAATGGTCTCATTGTTACTGTGGCTGCTGAGCTGGTGGTATCAATAAAAAACTATATTTGTTGACCAAGTGTCTTGCGTTTCTGCTATATTGATAAATATAGAATACATAACTCAGTAAATTGAAAAACATCTTAGACCTGTCACAGTTCATTACAAAACAGATGCAAGGTCTGGAAATATTAAATATTGGGGAGGGTCAAAAGAATTCTTATGATCAAATACTATCATGCATTCCACACAGCTCCCCAGGTAGAAACAAAGACCCAGGAGAACAGATGACCACACACATCATTAAAAGGCCCTGTGTTTCCAATTGCAGAAATGTTCTCAGGAGACATGATGAAGCATCATTTTAACTAGGAAATAAAAAGTGATCATTTATACTTCAGTATAAATCTTAAGTTTGAAAAAATGATTGGACTCATGACAGAATAACTGTTTTCCTTTTGAAAGTAGGGTGTAACAGCCTATTAAATAATTACTTTGATTTTAAATGTCTGTAATTCCAATTTCCATGATAGCTCATAATAGCTCAGAGAAAGAATGAGGAAATGCAGATGAAGTCTGTCATTATGTATTTATACCATCAAAAGAAATGAAAAAGAAAAACTACAGACTGAATTCTCAAAACCTAATTCATACGAGTTAATAGCTTTTTATCTTTTTTAAACAGTCCTTTGGGAGGAACTAGAAGCAGAGAAGAGCACTGGGACTTCTCAATTTAAAAGCTATTACTTCAACAGTCTATGGGGAGGGCTGCTCCAGAAATATCCTCCTGGATGTGTCAATTTGTTTTCTTTCTTACTTTCCAAATGAAGTACTTGAAAATGAGGAGAGAGAAATAAAATATTGTGAAGCCCAGCTGTCTATGGTACACATGTTTATGTCAGTCATCACGCTTATGATCTATTGCAGCAATAAATCAGAAGAACTGCACAAGTTGTGTAATTTATTACAGCAGTATATCAGCAGGGTGAGGCCTCCAGGAGCGTGAGTTACAGACATGAACCTTGCATCATTGCTTTTATTTACTTTCTCTATTTATGTTTGATATAAGAAGACAGAGTGGGAAGACCTGAAGTCAGAATTGAAAGCTTCTTTTGCATAATTGTCAGAATGACTTTAGACACTTTAATGAAGGTAACATTATTAAAAATTTTCACCTTTGATTTACTATTTCTGTTTAAATAAATTAAAAAACAAAATAAGCCTTAAATAGTATGATGATGATGATCAGTGTTCTCATTTAACTATTTCATTTCCAGCTCTGTAGCATACCTCTTGAGATATGCTTTTTCTCCTTCTCAGCACATTCTGCGGGCACACACTATTGCTTCCCGGGATTGCATACCTAATAGAGAAGCACAATATAAACTCTTGCCTTAGGCTTTGTTTTTTTTTGTTTGTTTGTTTTTTATTTGTTTATGCTTTTACAATCTAATCTGAACTGAGATAAATGTCTTCACATTTTTTGTCCTTATCTAAATACAATTTCTACTATCATTTGTTTTGAATTGTTCTTGAAATTGACTCATTACCATAAATGGAAATCTAGTACCAGAAGAAACAGACTACAACTCCAAAACCTTCTACAATGAAACTGAAACAATGCTATCAAATTATAGCTAAATAGTATTGCCAACCAAATGTTAGCCTGAGTTCTCTTTCTTTCGCTCCCTCTCTCCTGTTCTTTTTTTCTCTCCCCCTCTCCTGTTCTTTCTTTCTCTCCCCCTCTTCTCTCTGTATTTTTCTCTCTCTTTCATAAAGTATCAGAGGGATATTAAATACATATTAGCGGTAAACTTAAATTGTCTTTCTGGGTCAATCAGAGGATTGAAAGAGCATTAAGTAAAGAATGATTTTTTTTCATACTACACCATTAACTTTAAATTGATGTTATTTCTGTGTATCCCCTAATATCAGTAGTATGAGTCCCATGTCTTGGGGAAAATGTAAGGCACTGTAGAAGGCCAAAATTATGAAGATTCTCACACAAATTCTCTCAGATATTCTAAATCAGATGAGAGAATATGGTCATGGCACGCATATATCTATACCAGGTTTAGGTCTGCCAAAAACATAATTTAAAAACATATTCTCATTTACCAAATATTTGGTTTTACCTTGGGTAAATTTTCTGTTATGCCTATAGTAGACTACAATAATTATTCCTGATTTTGACTACACAAAATCAATGGGGAGCTTTGAAAAATGAGACCCATGCCTCATACAGGAATTCTGATTTAATTATTCTTGGGTTAGGGTTAGGCATCACTATTACATAAAACCCCACTAAGGGATGCTAATGTACATTTTGTGGTAAGAAACTCTTCTACCTCTTCTGATACGTCATTGACAAATTAAGACAAATGTGCTCTTATTTCTGCCTAAAGCAGGGTTATACTGGGTGCTATGGTCCGAATGTCTTCCAAAATTTATGTGTTGAAACTTCATTGCCAGTATGATAGTATTACGAGGCAGGACTTTTAGGAGCTGATAAAGCCATGAGGGAAGAGATCTCATTAGCCTATCCTCATACAAGAGCCTAAGTATGTGGGTTTGATCTCTTCCACTCTGCTGCCATGCGAGGAAACCATGTTCAGTCCTTCTTTCACGCAAGGATGCAACAAGAAAGCATCATCTATGAGGGGCAGGCCTTCACCGGATGCGAGGCCTGCTGGTGCCTTAATCTTGGACTTCTCAGCCTCCAGAGCTGTGGGAAATAAATGTCTGTTATTTACAAATTATCCCATCTCTGGTATTTTGTTAGAGAAGCACAAACGGACTAAGATACTGGAGCATTTATTTTTTATTCGGTTAACAAGCTCTTTAATTTTCCAACCATTCAGCAGGCCCAAATGCAAACAGACTGGCCAGTTGATTAGGTTCAGCTTTTACATGTTGGGGTGATTTGACCTTCTTTCCCCATTGATGCTCAGTCCTAGCTCTGGATCCTACAAATAAATACTAGGGTACTTTAGCCTTCAATGAGCAGAATTATCATGTTAGCAGAATAAACTACAGATTGTACAAATTTGCAGTAGCTACATCAGTGGTCATAGGATTCTGTTGGAATCTTCATGGAAATATTAGCATAAGAGTCTCCTGATACTTTCTACTGACAGTTTCTCCTTTTTTTTTTTTTCTGAGACAGTATCTTTCTCTATTGCCCAGGCTGGAGTGCAGTAATGTGATCTCAGCTCACTGCAATTTCTGCCTTTCAGGTTCAAGCAATTCTCGTGCCTCAGCCACCCAAATAGCTGGGATTACAGGTGAGCACCACGACACTCAGCTAACTTTTTATATTTTTAGTATAGACGGGGTTTCACCATGCTGGCCAGGCTTGTCTTGAACTCTTGGCTTCAAGTGATCCACCTGCCTTGACCTCCCAAACTGCTGGTATTACAGGCATGAGCCACTGTATCCGGCCAGTTTCTCCTTTAATATGTGTAAAACTATTTAGTTTTTCTTCCCTCTAAGATATACCTTTACTTATATTATTTCTATTTTCTCTGTTTTCTTTTATTTCTTAACATTTCATAATTATGTAGTAATTAAGATCATATATCTTACTGACTTTAGGTTTAAATGTTAGCTTCTTTTAGTAATTTAACAATGTAATTATACATTATTAAAATGTATTTTATATATTAATGGTCAACCATATTCCTTTTGATGACTTATTTATTATTACGTGCTGCTAGAAATAATTTAGCATTTTTTAATATATTCTCAAAATTCCTATGTAAATAAAAGATCTTGTTATAATAACATTTTTAAATCAAAGGACTATAAAAAAATGACTTCTCCTTAACAGTTTTGCTCTCCTCTATCAAATCAAAGCACTGGATAACTTAACAGTCTGCCCGTAATGTCTTGGCTGCTAGAAGTTCAGAAAAAGCGCATGCTTGAGTTATTTAGTTGTAGTCATACAGTAGCTGAGTTTTTATTGTAAACTAGTTTAAATAATTTTTAAATGGTTAATAATTAGTTAGTTTTAATCTTTTTTTTTTATTTTAAATGTTCTCAGAGAGTCAAACACAGACATATTGCCTCAAACTCAAATAAATTCGTTAGTTTTCTTATGTGTAAAACTTACAAAAAATACATTATAACCTGCTCAAGAACAATATAAAAAATAAGAAATTCAGAGAAGAGAAAAATTAATGTAAGTTATTTGAGAATTTGATGAATTCAAACATTAAACTTTTAAATCTCCTACTTTTCCTTTTATCTGCTGAATAATTTCACCAAAGGAAATATTTTTAAGCTTATTTGTATGCTTCTCCCTCTGTTCAGTTTGTAAGCAAAGTTAATCTGAAAGAAATGT
>NW_012098777.1:433324-448928 GCF_000951045.1 Mandrillus leucophaeus
GAAAGTTTCTAGGAAATGTTAAATCAATCCATCAGTATCAATATCTCATGCTGAAGGGACACCAGTTATTTTCTGGATGAATACACTAGTTGCCCTGGATACTGACCATTATTCTTCTCCAAGAACACATCTCTTTTCAGACAGTCTGGCTTCAGTAATACTTTAATTTGCAAGACTAACCAAGCTGAACCATCACTGAAATGTATGTGGACTTAAATCAAAGGAATTGTGTAAGAAATAAACACCATTAAGCCTACTGCAATATCATTCCTATCTTACTAGATAGGAATATCAGTTACCCTGGATAGCTGAGGCTTTCAAAATAGCTAAACTTTGATTTTGGTCTTTTCTTTTTTTTAAGCTCTTTGTTTTTTTTTCATTTTATTCAGAGAATCCTTTTTTATAATTTATCTTTTAGGTTATTTACTCATATACTCATTTCTTCAGTGAATTTTGCTGAACAGAGCAATGCATCAGACTTTGGGTATATTGCTTTTGGAGATACAAAGATAAAAAACAAATTGCCTTTCTTTAGATGTTATTATTCCTACAAAAGAGGAAATGAGGCCATTTATAGTTAATTCTATAGATATCATTCATGTTTATACACATGTGTACGTGTGTAGTGAATGTAGTTACACAATTTTAAACTTGGTTTATTTTTTAAATTTCATAATTCAAGGGGGGATTTATAAGAAATAGCATTTGTCATTAACTGTTGTCAGGTGCTAAATTTCATATGATAGTTACTTTAACCCCTCAAAATACATCCTATCAGGCATAAACTATTAGTCATATTCTACAGCAGAAATTAAAGTGTAGAAGGATTAAGAAATGTCCTCAGTTTACTAAACAACAGGTCTTATATCTAAGTGTCAAATTTGTGTGTAAACAATCTAAGTTTATTAATTTCTGTGCATCATACTGCTTCCTGAAAAGCAGTATGTTCTAGTATGTTCTATTTTACTACCAAGACTGTCTCCATGTCTGAGATATTCAAGATGTGGCACCATCTTGTTATTTATATGAATGTACTATAAAATATATATCAAATGGTTGATCTAGTTAAGTTCTACATGACCAATGGTAAAAGCATAAAAAGTTAGAGTTGGAAAATAAGTTTAAGTCTAGCCCAAAACGTCAAATCTGAAATTCAAAAAGATTAAAATAATTGCTTAAGATCACACAGTTCTTTTGAACCAGTCCAACGCTGAAACAATGTTATCTAACACTAATTTTGTTTTCTTTTTACTTATTTCTTATTCTTACTTAGATACCTATATTTGGCAATGTCATATATTCATCTAAACTTCATTATACTCTGTGATCACATCTATACATTATCATTACAGACAATAACATTTAGACAACATAATCAACCATCTTTATTTTCCAATCTTTATTTCTCTGAGGTGGATAATCAGTGATTTCAATGTCTTTAGGCTATAGATTATTCCATATCATGTGTGTTTAATAAGTCTTTAATAAGTCTTATTCCTGTTTAAATTCATTGGCAATGTATGGGCCTTGTTTTATAGACTTATAGGACATAAATCAGCTTAGATCTTTAAAAGTGTCTTTAAAAAAACACAAATAGATGTTTCCTTTTTTTTTCTATTCTGAATGTCTAAAAATCTATGAGCACATTAACTTATGCTCCTAGAAAAATGGAGTAGACACACATTTCTTGATTCCTCTCTTACATACAACTTGAAATTATACAGAAAACAAACATAAGGAAACTGTAAAAGTAGAGAGAAAAAGCAACCCAGCTGGGTATCTTGGTACCAAGAAATACCACGGAAGTGTGGTTCCTGAGTGTCATTTTGTCTCATGTATCTCAGATTCAAATTGTATAAGCTGGCAGCCCCGAAATGGCAACATACACAGAAGAAATAGTAATAACAATAACCTGCTCTCTGGAGCTAAAAGGCCAGGAAAGAAACAACCTAGCAAGCACAGCAGAAAACTTTACTGTAGCCAACACCACAGGAAAAAGGCTGTGACACACCCACACCAGCAAAGGCCAAGTGGGGATCCTGGGCTTCCACACACACCTGATGGTAATAAAATGCCCTCCCCTTCTCTGCTGAGGTGGTGTCAGAAGCAGCTCACTGGAGAGTCAAGACTTCCACCATCATCCTCTAGGTGACACTGTAGAGGCCATCTAGGTAGCCTGAACTCCCACGCTTCATCCAGAAGCACAGAGGAGTCCCAGTTTCATCTCTGGTACCAACGAAGGCTGAATGGAGGACCTGCTACTTTGATAGGGTAGCACCCCTCACTTCCCCTCCCAGACCAATGTCAGGGAAAGACAGTTAAAATAGAAGGGTTGAAAATATGGAAATACATGTAATAAAACATGTTTAAGTTCAAACAAAATCACTCATCATACCAAGAACCAGGAAGATTTCAAAGACTGAAAAAAATCACAAGTAATAGATATTAACACCAAGATGACAGGGGTGTAAAAACTATTTGAAAAAGATTTAAAAGTAGCCATAATAAGAATTTAAAAAAAAAAAAAAAAAGTAAAGGCTTTAGGAAAGATATGGAAAATCTCAGTTAAAACAAACAAACAAACAAACAACAACAACAAAAACCAGAACAAAATGGAAATTTTAGAACTGAACATACAATAATTTAAATAAAAAGCTCAGTGAATAAATTCGACAGCAGAATGGAGGAAATGGATGATGTGTCAGTAAACTAAAAAGTAGAATAACAGAGATAACCAGTCACAACACCAAAGAAAAAGTAGAAAGAAAAAAAATATTGAACAAAACTCCAATGACCTGTGAGACTATAATAAAAGACCTCACCTTCATGTCAAAGAGTACTACGAGGAGAGGAGAATCTGTGGGGCTAAAAGGGGACTTGAAAAAATAAAGGCTGAAAACCACCAATCTGGCAAGAGACATATACCTATAGATTCCAAAAGCAGAGGAAAGCGCACAGAGTATAAACCCAAGACACATCATAATTTAACTTCTGAAACTGTCATTTGTAACAACATGGGTGAACTTGGAGTACATTATGCTAAGTGAAATGAGCCAGGCACAGAAAGACAAATACTTCAGGAGCTCACATGTGGAATCTAAAAACTCAGACTCTTATTGGTAGAGAGTAGAATAGCAGCTACCAAAGTCAGGAGTGAAGGTGGGATGGGGAATAAGATGTTGGTCAAAGGGTACAAATTTCCAGTTAGACATAAGCAATTAACTTTGGAGATAAATAGTACAAAAATGAGTAAGTACATGGGTGAGGTGATTAATATGTTAATTAGCTTGAACAATCATCCCACAACATATACATACATCAAAATATCACCTTGTATTCCTGAAATATATACAATTATTATTTGCTGATTAAAAATAAAAATAAACTTCTGAAAACTAGAGACAAGAAACAAATCTTAATAGCAGCCAGAGGAAAACTGCATGTTACATAGAAGAAAACAATTTTAATAATAATAGATTTCTCATCAGAAATCAGAGAACAGAAGGAAGTAGCCCAATATTTTTCAAATATGAAACAAAAGCTGTCAACCCAGTAACCTATGTCAAGGGAAAATATCAGAAATAAACGGAACATCAAAACAGTCTCATATGAAAGGAAATTAAGATAATTTGACACAACAGATGGCAAAGAATGGACAAAAGGAATTGTCCAAAGCATTAGGGAAGTAAGCAATTAAAGAAGAAACCTGTGAACATCAAGAAAAAAGAGAATACTGTGAGCAAAAATATGAGTGAATAAAAATAGGCTTTCCATCTCATAGTAGTTTTCTAACTTGTTTGATGGTTGAAGCAAACAAAATCTAACACTGTTGTGTGCAGAGTAAATCTTTAAGATAATTATATTACAAACAGGGGAGGCTAAAGAAATGTAAAGGGATGTAAAGTTTCTATGCTTCACTTTACTGGTTAAATGGTGATGCTTGTAGACTGATAAGTAATGTATATATACTGCAGTACCTAAAGCCAACACTAAAAAAGCTGGACAAAGAATATACCTGAAAACACTATAGATATATCCGACATTTTGTAGATGTGGATAGATTATTCTAAAACCTATGCAAAATGGCAAAGAAAATAGAATATCTAAAATAACTTTGAAAATCAAGGCTATGTGGTATTGACAGAGTGGTAAACTCATTAAATAAATGGAAAAGAACAGGGAACCCCAATATAGACACCTACAGTTATGCCCAAATGATTTTTGAAAAAAGTATACAAGTAATTAGAGAAAAGATGGACATCTGGCTGGGCGCGGTGGCTCACTCCTGTAATCCCAGCACTTTGGGAGGCCAAGGCGGGTGGATCACGAGGTCAGGAGATCAGCCTGGCTAACATGGTGAAACCCCGTCTCTACCAAAAATACAAAAAGTTAGCCGGGCGTGGTGGCACGCGCCTGTAGTCTCAGCTACTCGGGAGGCTGGGACAGGAGAATCACTTGAACCCAGGAAGCAGAGGTTGCAATGAGCCGAGATTGCACCACTGTACTCCAGCCTAGGCAACAGAACAAGACTCTGTCTCAAAGAAGAAAGAAAAAAAAGATAGACATCGATAGGCAAAAAGTGGAACTTGATCTAAGTTTCTGACCAAATGCAAAAATAAGTTCAAAATGAATCATGAACTTAAATGTGAAATGTGAAACTATAACACTTTTAGAAAAAGTAGAATAAAATCTTTGGAATCTAAAGCTAGGGAAAGAATTATTAGTCTAAACATCAAAAGCATGAACCATGAAGGAAAAAAATGATAAATTAAAAATAGTCAAAATAAATGTTGCTTAGCATAAAACTCATGTGAAAAGAATGGAAAAACTACAAAATGGGGGAAAATATTTAAAAACCACATAGCCAACAAAAAGTATCCTCTAAAATATATAAATAACTCATAAACTGTGAGAATGTAAAATGGTACAGTCATTCTGGAAACCAGATTGTCAGTTTCTTAAAAAAAAACAAAACATGCCACTAATGTATGACCCAGTGATTGAACTCTTAGACATTTATAACAGAGAATGAAGAATTATGTTTATTCTAGAATCAGTACACAAATGTTCATGAAAGCTTCATTCATAATAGCCAAACACTAGAAATGGCCCTGATGACTTTCAACAAGTGAATACAGATACTGTGGCTTATTCATATCATAGATACTACTCAGTAGAAAAGAGAACAGACTAGTCACACATGAAACAACTTGAATGAATCTCCAGAGAATTCTATTGAATGGAAAGGGTCAGTCCCTAAAGGAAATGCCCTGTATAATTCCATTATATAAGTTTCTTAAAGTTTCTTTATAAATAAGTTAAAAAGTTTCTTGAAAAGTTTCTTAAAGGTTTTATATAAGTTTCTTAAAGTGAGAAAGCTATGGAAGTGGAAAATAAATTAGTGGTTGCAGGTGATTAAGAAAGGAGTGGGAAAGAAGGGAAGTGTGCACAGCTATGCAAAAAAGCAACATGAGGGATCAATGGAATGAAGGAAATGTTCTGTATCTTGACCGCATCATTGTCTATACCCTGGTTGTGAGACTGTACTATACTTTTCCAAGATGTAATCATTACGGAAAACTGGGTAAAGAGTACACTTGATCCTTCTGTATTATTTCGTACAACTTCATGTGAATCTACAGTTATCTCCAAATAAAAACGTTTAATTAAAAATTCACAAGCACAAATGCATATTTATTCCTTCATTCATAAATATTTGTTATCTGCTCTAGAAACGCACATAGGTAAAAGTAAATCACTTAAAATTTCACAACCTAAAGGCTTCTATTAACAATTTTGGGACTTTTTAAATGTGTGTGTGTGTGTATATATATGTAATATATATAAAATGTATAAATGTATATATGCATATATAAATTTATATTTAATATATAATACATATAAATGTGTATGCATATAAATAGAAGAATGCTTTTTTCCTATAGAAACGGATTCACAGTGACTATGGGCTGAACTGTGCTTCCCTGCAAAATTTACATGTTGAAGCCTTAACTCCCAATATGACTGTGCTTGGAAATATGACCATTAAGGAGATAATTTAGGCTAAATAAGGTCATAAGGGTAGGTTACTAATTTTATAGAATTTGTGGCCTCGATCTCTCTCTCTCTCTGTCTCCCCTAGCCCCCAGCCCAGTCCCCATGAGCATACAAGGGATGGCCATGTGAGGACACAGTGAGAAGATGACCATCCAGAAGCCAGGAAAAGAGGCCCTCGCCATCCTGACCATGCTGGCATCCTGAGCTCAGAATTCCAACCTCCAGAACGGCGAGAAAATAAATTTCTGTTTTTTGAGCCACCCAGTCTAAGGTATTTTGTTATGGCAAACAGAGCACATGAAGACAACAATATTCATTTTTTCATTCAAGAAATATTTTTATGCATCTAGCCTGAGAGACAGCATATTAAAGTATTCACTCTATACCTATCACTTAATGTATACTAAACCTCCCCATGGAAAAATATGTTTTACATGATAATTTTTAATGGATTAATAGAATTCATAGACTTGCCATATTCTTTACTTTTATCACATTTGTATTTAGTCACCTACTGTTCTAAAGATTAGAAAGTTATAAAGATCATTTTTAAATAAATCAGAAAGTTATTAAGGTCTGATTATAATTTGAATAACTATTCAGGCCCGAGAATACTTAAAATGTACTGAAATCAATATTGGACATCATAATCTGAATATTGAATGATGCCTCTTGAATTCAGAGAAATGTCAAAGACAACAAAACATCCGATTTCCAGCAGCCTCTCAGAATTTAGTAGATAATGGACTTCTTTATAATACACTTGATTGCAACATCCATCATGTAAAAGGTACTGGATATATACAGTTCTATTTGTTCAATTGACTGATCTGTTAAAATTAAAGTCTGGAGAAGTCTTAAGCTAACAGTCAAGTACTCTGCTTCTTGTGTATGATTTACCCAGCTATTGATAGACCCAACATCCCATGTATTTGAGGTATGCAAGACAGAATAGAAAAATCACTGCTGTCAGGAGAACTTTCTTCATATCTCTTTTTAAGACAATTACCCATCTTATTGGCTCTCAATCAAGGCAGTCCCATTCCTTCTATGACTTTGGAAAATGTTGGAAGCATATTTTTGCTTGATAGGAGTGGGGTAAGGTAGGGCTGATAGCTATGTAGTCTAGTGGTAAAGAACCAGGAATCGGGATGCCCTGCAATACATGGGGCAGTTCTGTACAATGACTTGCCTGAGACTCTGCCCAGGTTTCAAATGTCCTACAAGATATTCTCAAAGGTGAAAACTTACTTATAATTATCTGATCCTGGAATTTAATCCCATTTTACACATATACAAAAGTATTTCAGGAGATTTAATATACATTTATTATTTTTCAGAGACCATAACTTCTATGTAAATTGAGAGATGACTTTACCTCATTTTGTATACATTTTCAAGAACTCATCATCAGTTTTGAAAATCATATCACCCAAGGCAGCACTAGTCTCAGTATTTTATGGCACTAAATATTTCCTTTCGACTGTGTGTGTGTGTGTGCCATAAAAAGATAAAATACCTCATTTCCTCATGATTGTTCTTGTAATTAAAACTAGCTTATTTATTTAACTTGCTCTCCTATTCTCACTTAAAAGAGTTCATGTAATCAGAGTGTGTTTATTTAGGAGTTAAATTAGTCATAAAAATCCTTTTCATTCTAAAGATAAGTCATAAGATTTAAGATTTCTTCTCAGGAATATATTCTGAAAACAATTTTGGACTAAGTTTTTAAAAGAATGTCAGTGGTAAGGAACATGAGCAATTGCAATTTCTAGGAACATAAATATCTCTTTTGGAAAGGTCTGTATCATGCAGGTAGCAGATACTTTCCACGAAATGATTAACACTTACAGGGTAACTGCAGGGAGATAGGTTATAATCATGCTGTCTTAGCCCCTGTCAGCATCAGTTAATGTTTCAGTTACTGGAACAACAGAGATGATAGATACAAAACAGAAAAAATAAAAAAGAAACATTACAGAATTATTCTCTGGATTTTTTTTTTGCCTTAATAACTACATTTCCCCCAAACATTCAGTTTCATATCACTGAATAAAGAATGCATTCCTCGATATTTAGGTAGAACCACCACATAAGCTAGTGTGCTATTAAAATCAGAAAAACCCAGCCAATCATATTATTTTTATCAATGCAAGTCAAAATTAAACTGTGCAGACTTGTATTTTATTGTGACCACTCTGTAAGATAAAATAGAATAATAAAACTTAACACTAAGTTTGATAGAAAAAACTAATGGGCTTATTAAACTTCAGATTTAAAACATTGAAAGATAAAAATGTATATTAAAAAACACATTTTGGTTTATTTTTGCTGTTTGAAAGAATCTGTTTCTCTGGTCTACTGATAAGCAATGGGTTATATAATATTTCTATGATAAACTAAGTGAGTTGTCAATAGTGTATCAGCATTTTTCAAATCTCTACAAACACATGCCCATGACACACCATGTTAATTGTTTTTTTGTTGTTTGTTTGTTTGTTTTTTTTGAGACAGAGTCTCGCTCCATTGCCAGGCTGGAGTACAGTGACATGATGTCGGCTCACTGCAACCTCCACCTCCTGGGTTCAAGCGATACTCCTGCCTCAGCCTCCCGAGTAGCTGGGACTACAGGCATGTGCCACCATGCCCAGCTAATTTTTTGTATTTTTAGTAGGAAGGGGGTTTCAGTATGTTGGTCAGGCTGGTCTCGAACTCCCGACCTCAGGTGATTTGCCTGCCTCGGCCTCCCAAAGTGCTGGGATTACAGGCAGGAGCCACTGCACCTGGCCCATGTTAAAAAATTAAAACAAACAAAAACAAACAAACAAAATCTGTTTTCTGATCAGAACAAAGCTACATACTGTTTTCCATTCAGAATATTCATAATGTTCATGAGCATATTAAAAGCTTTAAGATGTAATTCAATGACTAAGCCTATCAGACTTTGTTTAAACACAGTTTTGAAAATTTACTTGACTACGGTCTAATTCCTATAGATACTCAAAAGAAGGCACACTTTTCAAACAGGCTTTGGAAGACCCATGGCATCATACTGCGTTCGAGGGCACACAAGGTCTAAATTTACAAGAATCTCTCCAACACTTTAAAATCAATGAACTTAAATATAGGTTACTTCTTTCTCATTAAAGATACCCTGTATCTAATATTCCAGATTAAGATGTCTAGCTTCTTTCTAATCTGTTCACTTCCCTGGGGATATCTGATCTCCCTACTCTTGAGATTGCCTTCTGCTATTACCTGCTTTATCCAAAGTTAGAAAATATGCAATTATGCAAAAGAAATGTTCCCTTCTGTAACTGTCACTTTTCTAGCACTCCTTTTTATTGCATTGCTTCAGCATTTTTTCACATTATACAATGAACAATGTTTTGCATTTCTTCTTATATTTCTTGGTGAGTATTTTAGGTCTTTTATAGAATCCTTCAGTCTTCATAACTATACTTTCTATTTCCTAAATAGCATTCTTTCTAAACCTATAGTTTTTAACCTGTCACACATTTCTGCAGTGCCTTTCACAGTGTACTCCAAAATATAAAAATGCAACTTATTCTGTTGATTTGCAGATCTACTTAAAAATAAAATATAAATTGAATATATATATATATGAAAGATTATATTCGCATGGTTGCCCAAAGAGAATGAAATGAGGAGTGAAAAAAATAGGAGTAATATTTTGTTATAGCAGTTTGAGTGGATTACAACAATTGACAATGCTTTCATTTCATGTAGTAAGTGGAAGTCACCTGGTTGCTCTGAATACTGGCATGTGTTAGATTATCTGTTTTTTTCAAGGCTACCTAACAATAACAGTTGGATTTCAAGGCAAATCTAGATACAAACACACTAAATGATGGTGCTGTTTATAAAGGTCCCTTGTATAAAAGAACAGCCTGCGTATGAATTTTTGGCTTTTCAGAACAAGGAAAGATTGAGAACTAAAATATTGAGAATTATCATTAAAATGTCAAGGATTTAATTTCATATTGTTAACTATCTTTGAGTATATGTTTTACTTCCTCAACTAGATATGGGAACAAAGAACATTTATTTTACCTTTTTGAATTAACAATGACTTCTGCTAATTTCCACAAAATTACAGAACATCACAATTATGTTGATTTTAGCTGTCATTTGTTTTTATACCTACATTAATTATAAAGTATAAGAGCTTTGCTTCCCACTATTATGCATTATGCCATGTAATAAACAAAACAAGAACATGGGCCCCCTGAACCTAAAATAAAATTATATTTTTTAAAAAGCATAAGGAATTTAAATGACTTGGTAATGTTCATGCAATTAGTCAATACCAAATGTAAGGATTAAATTTAACATTGCTTTAAAACTATAACTTTTAAAGAAGTAAATAAACATCCAACTTTTATTGTAGTATTTATTTTGTAAAATTATCTTTACTAATAATTACAGAATATGAATTTCATAAATATTAATTTCTGAGATGAATAATAAGTATTTAGACTTTCCCTTCCCTGATTGCACCATTTGTCACACAGCTAAGCTAAACACGAAAGTGAAAAGAATACTAAAAACAAAGAGAAAATTCTTATATAACATAGGCCAAAGTAGAGATGCTGTAATATCTAAGCCTTCAGAATATCTATTAAACAGTTTTAGACACAAAGCTATAATAAAGGTCCTTACAATGGTGTGAGGATGCATACTGATCTTTCTCTTTTAAAAGAGCTTTGATGACCCCAGCTTCAAATGATTAGCTTGTCTCGACATAATGGAGAAGCTTATGTAAAGAGTATTTCAAAAAGATTACGCAGAAGCTCTACGTCTCTATCAGAGAGCAGTTTTAAAGGGGATAATGTGTCACTTAGAGTTGGATGCTCTCCTCCATTGTCTTCCCTGTCGATTTTACTAAGGTTCTTAAAATGTATGTCAAAGTAATGTGATGTGTGCTGACAAGTTGAGTAAATCTACTTGGTTTACTACGTGCATCAGCAGAACTTCAAATTTTACTAGGCATAGTTTCATATTCAGTAATGAATTGAAATATTTACTGTGCAAAGTGTTTATGGATAACATATTAAAGATATGCGAGGAAGAAGGAGAGAACAAATGTATTGCTAATTGCAAGGCATGAGGAAGTGGCCAGGTTGTGTACACTTAGTTTAGTCCTTTGTAAGTATTTTCAAATTTAGCATGATGGTGTGCACAGGCGCTGAAGTGAGATCACCAGGGGTAGAATCACCTTCCTACTACATACGTGGAGAGGTGTTCCCAAACAAGCACTACACTTCTTTGTGCCTCATTTTCTTCATCTGTAAATGGGGATCATCATAATAATGCCTACCACGCGGAGGGCTATAAAAACATGAAATATAAAGTGCTTAGCACAGTATCTAGAACACAATTATCAATCAGTGACTTAGCTAGTAGGGTGATTTGTAAATGGATACAGTCTGAAGTCTTAATAAATCTGTACAAAGTCTTCAAAACAGTCCATAAATAGTCCCTAAATTAACTTTTACAAAATAAAGAATTTTACAAATGTATTGCTCATTTTATTAACAAAAATATTAATTTTTTAAAAATTAATTTGAATCTATATGAGGATAAAGATGAGGTAATCTGGATGCATGTAAGAATACAGTAGACTTTGAAATAACTTTGGGGCCCAATCAGAAATCATCCTTCCTTGGGCAGGGATGGAAAATGATGAGTTGCAATTAAACAAAGCACATATTTTAAATGTCAGAACAAATCCTTTAAATTACGTTAGTGGTATCTTATTACTGGACCACTTACTGTAGCTGTAATTACCATACATAAGAATAAATGGGTGGGAAAGTGCAAAATAGGTATAAACAAAAATCATTGAGGAGAATAAAGAGTTATAAACTCATTTTTTTTAGTATCATGACAGAATAAAAAATAACACCACATTCAGGACAATGATTTACCTGTCTCTTCAAAAGCATTATATACTAGGTTTATTTAGAATTTCTATGCTGTATTCTGAGTCACATACTTTTGCACTATAATCTTCATAATTACCCTGAAAGAGAATTTGCATATCAGAAAACTAAAGTTTATAAAGGTTAAATAATTTGCCTACGGTCAATTCAATCTTCAACTGAATTAAACAGTGTGCTTAGCCATATAGAATTTGTTCCATATGTATAGAATTTGCTGATTTGTTGTCTGTTTCTGTAAATAAAACTTTATTTGAATACTGTCAGGCCTATTTATTTACATATTCTCTATGTCTGCGTTAGTGCCATGAAACACTGTAGTTGTAACAGAGATCATATGGTCCATGAGGCTTCAAATATTTACTATCTGGCCCTTTAAGAAAAAAAATTGCATTACATTCTAGACCTTCTTCAATGCAGTGGAGGCGTGAGGAGCCTGAGGATCATTTTGTCCATCAGGCCTGTATAGTGGTAGAGACATGGGTCCAGATTTCTCTAGTGGTGTAGCCACCCAGATCTAACCACTGAGTTTCCCAGTTGCCAAAGCTACTCCTCACAGGACAAGGGGGTGCCCTAGCATCTCAGCATTCTTCAGGCCCTAAATACCTGCTGTAAGTGCTCTCAAGGGATAGCATAGCAACTCTTCCACTGACATTCATTTTGAACCCAGAGAAAAGAGAGTCCAGTGATTAGAATAGACTTGACCCATTCTCCTCTCTTCAGAGCTTCTTAGGTTGCTTTAAGGACACAAACACAGAGGATCATTTCTTTCTTTTCTAATTTTATTTTATACTGGGACAACTAATCAATTTTATTTCACATTTTTAAAAGCTATACATAACAAAGAAGCATATTCAAATCACTCTAACCATTCCAGTTCAATTAATAACTAGAAGGAAATTAGTTATTGCTGCTCCAGAAAAAGTTTATGGGTTGAGCTGTCTCTATGGTAGCAAATACATTTGAAAGAAGTTTTCAAAATACTGTGCACAATTTTCTTTTGTGTGTGATAGATTAGTTATTCAACTGGATTGTTTCAATCAATAGGCTATTTTGAAATTCCCTGATATGCACGTATTAGGAGAGTATAAATCATATGTGTTTTAAATATATCATCGCATAACTCTATAACTAAGAAATTCTTCATTAACTTACATGTCTCTGGGATCCATCATATTCACACCTTTCAATTTTTCCTAGACTGCCATCTGAGAAATACAACTTCTCTGCACGGTAGTCGATAGTGAGTCCATTTGGAGTGAGTATGTCTGTACTGACCACTACTTGAGCATTCTTCCCAGTCAGAGTAGATCTCATGATACTTGGATGCTGTTCATTCCAGTTGGTCCAAAACATTAAACTAATGAAAATGAAAATTGTAACTATAAGTTAAACTTCTCATCAAGAGTAAAAATACTAATAGAAACAGGTCAATAGCAAGCTATTTAAAAAGAAGCAGAATTATTTACCTCATATTCTATGCCCCTAACAAAGTCTAGGTAACAAAAGGAGATATGCATATGATATTTGCATGTTAATTTTACCCGGGTTCTTAAACGAAACCTAGAACCTACTTCTAAAAAAAGGATTTCCTGGGTATTCCTTCAAATAATTTAGTTAAATTGTTAGATGCATGAGTATTTATTTTAATCAAGAACAAAACAGTGATCTTGTTTGTTTTCCACAAACTGCAAATATACTCTAACTTATTACCACATTTCAGCTGATCCAGTATAATCATTCTTATCCTAAGTATAATTATCTGCTTCAATTGATGAAAATAAAAATCTTCTTCCCCTTCTAACTTTCCTTTTTAAATTCTGCATTCTCTTTTGTATTTGTTTTGGAGAAAGGAAATTACTAAACTCCTGTTTTTTACATTTCTCTTTTTCTCTCTTAGTGTGATTTTTCTTTTTTTTTTTTTTTTTTTGTGACGGAGTCTCGCTCTGTCGCCCAGGCTGGAGTGTAGTGGCCGGATCTCAGCTCACTGCAAGCTCCGCCTCCCAAGTTCATGCCATTCTCCTGCCTCAGCCTCCTGAGTAGCTGGGACTACAGGCGCCCGCCACCTCGCCCGGCTAGTTTTTTTGTATTTTTTAGTAGAGACGGGGTTTCACCGTGCTAGCCAGGATGGTCTCGATCTCCTGACCTCGTGATCCACCCGTCTCGGCCTCTCAAAGTGCTGGGATTACAGGTTTGAGCAATTGTGCCCGGCCAGTGTGATTTTTCTATAAAATACAATATCATTTCTAAAACTCTAGGGGTGACTCTTAAATTCTTCAGCATAGTATCTGTTCTCTATGGATTCCCAGGTATAATCATTTAAAGGCAGTTTAGCATTACAGCCAACAAAGTTATTCAATAGGTGGTTTTGAGTATTTTATGACACTTATTACCAAAATTCCCAAATAATTGTCAAATTAACAACAAAAATGTTTGTATTCAATTTTCATTGTTGGTAATTTTACTTATAAATTGTGACATTTAATATAAAAAATAGTGAATTAAAACATTTTAAAAGTTATGCATAGAATGTAAAGTATTAAACCCACAATTTATTTACAATATTTTCCTAGATTGTAGGTTTTATAACAAGAGAATTTTAGAGGTGTTAGTAGTGTTCCTTTCATTCCACCCTCCCGACTTCATTTCACAGGTGAGAAAACAGAATGGTCCAGAGAGCTTAAGTAATTAAAGTTTTCACAAATAATTAGTAACTGAACCAAATTTTAAACTTAGCCTAACTTGGATTTGCAGTTTAGGATTTTATTTTAAAATATCTGTTAATCTATTAACATACAATGGTGTTTTGAAGGTGTCATTTACATATATGATAAATTGTCTTTTCATACTTTAATTACAAATAATTATCAAATTGAAATTTTTACATGTTTAATTTTAATTTACAGTTCACCATATGCAAGGTGAAAAGTGTAAATGTTAGCCTATGTAATAAATAATTACAGGATAAAGCACTTACTAATTAAAACTCATCATACATAATATCATGAGTGACCGCTTCATTTTTATTTCAAAACTGACTTATAAATTCCTTCGCCCAAGTCTTTTATTCTTACTGTGTGACATTTATTATTGTCCTGAGATTCTTTTGGTGATGTGTTGAGATAAATGCAGCTGAGCCAGCAAACCATATCCTGATAGGACAGTGGTGGGAGCAGTCTCCCCAGCTCCACGATGAGTCATTGCATTGCTCAACCTTCAGAATTTTCACATATAAGATGACGTTCAATTAAGTGAATTAAATCTGACCTCACTTTTAGCTCTACGGAAAGGTTCAGATTTACAGCTATTTTCACACTGACCAATTCATGTTACTTAGTCCTTGCTTCTGATAAGTGGTCAGGGTCAGTGATTATCTGTCATTGCTTTTTATTCTTCAACCTTTTTTTTTTTTAATTTTTAAATCACACCTAAAAAGAACTCTTCCAGTTTTGCTCAAGGAAGGCCAGATTGGTCTGATTTTTGTTTATTTGTTTCATTTAAAAATAAAAAGCATTTTCTTATAGTTAACAAACAACTTTACCATATTGTATATGAGAGTGAAAGTTGATAGATATTCTTTGTCT
>NW_012098777.1:451823-454001 GCF_000951045.1 Mandrillus leucophaeus
TCTCAATATCCAGGTATAATCTGTTTTACCTTATTTTTGTAATAGATTATAACCAGAAATTACAGTTAATAATTATCTGTTGCTACATTTTAAAATATTTTAGTAATGTACTTCTTTCTAAAAAGATGTTTAGATCCTTATAAAAATATATTTTTATTAACAATTAACAAAAGTTAACAAATCAACAAAAATTAATAAATTTTATTAACAAAAAGTCCGTTAAAATTATTGAAATATTCTAGTTGAGATAAGACATATTTCTCAATTTGTGATGATTTATCGACAGTGAGGGGACATGTGGCATGTGTATGTGTACGTGTACACACACATCTGTGTTTGAACATTGAGATTCTCAAAACAGTTGAACAGCCAGAATAGGACTTTGAATTACTGATCCTGGAAGGCAATTATGTAGTTTGAAAATAAAATAAAATGCCTATCTACCCAACCAGACCTGAAATATTGAGCAGAGTAAATCAATACAAAGCTAAATTCTTGGAACTCAAGGATGTAGCACCTACATCTACGAAGATGCAGGATAGGCGTAATTAAGAAGATATCTATAATAGTGTTGTTTCAGCAGCTCCATACTTTTCACCCCAGCAATATACATATATACACACACACACATATACGTACACACACACACACACACACACACATGTGTGTTAAATGTAACGCAAAATCAGTAAAAATTCCATCTCCTTAACTCATGCACTTGCCAAGAGAAAAAAAAAAAAAAGAGTTTTCTTCCCTTTTATCCACTTTTGAGCAGGGAATTGGGTTTGGCTAAGCATGAGTCAGGTCCCGACATGTTTTTGCAGAAGAAAGAAGGGGAGGTCAGCACATCAAAAAATACAAGCCAGACAGGTAACTCAGAAATGTAGTTGTACCCTATTTCCTGGATTCTAGTTTCCATAGCCATGATGGGGAAATTGATTCTGATAGCTTGACAGAGAAATAAACCACTCTTCTTACAGCTACCCAAAGGACTTCAGTTCATAGAGAACATACTTTCATCTCATCACCACTGAGGAACAGCAATAGCCCCTTCTTGTCTGAACATTGTCTTAAAGGCAGCATAAGAGCTTACCAAATGGGAAAGGCAGTGAAGGATATTATTCATAGGGAGCCACATCCATTAAACACTGTTATTCATCTGGCTAGGATAACAAGATAAATTCACAGATAAATTCAGTTGTGAAGTGGTTTGGATGGGTCCTCACCCAAAACTCATCTTGAACTGTAGCTCCCACAAGCCCCATGTGTTGTAGGAGGGACCCAGTGGGGGATAATTGAATCACAGTGGCAGGTTTTTCCATGCTGTTCCTGTGACAGTGAATAAGTCTCACAAAATATAATGATTTTATAAAGAGCAGTTCCACTGCACACACTCTCTTGCCTGTCACCATGTAAGATGTGCCTTTGCTGTTCTTTCACCTTCCACCATGATTGTGAGGCCTACCCAGTCATGTGGAACTGTGAGTCCATTGAACTTCCTTTTCTTTATAAATTACCCAGTCTTGGGTATGTCTTTATCAGCAGCATGAGAACAGACTAATACACAAAGTTAGAAGGAAATAATATTATCTCAAAGACATGCTACAACTATAAAGCATCATAATGAAGTCCTCGTTGATTGTGTACTACTTTCTTAGGTACTGGCTTGTTCTCCAAAGCCACAGAGGATCAGTTTGTTGTTTGAAATTATATCATTAGTAAAAAGCATCCAAATCTTGTTTGGAGGATCTAAGTTACTTTGACACAAAGAAGCAGTCTTGATTTCCAGCCCAGGTAAAGAACCTAAATTAAGAAATTTCTTCACAAAATATTCCACATCTATATTGACTGTGAAGTTTCCAAGGAAAGAGGATCCTAGGTCCACCTCACTATCCAGATCTGATGTTGAACTCTTTGCAAATAGTACACATAACTCTGCTCTAACAAAACACTACTTCACTGAAATTGTGTCTAAATTCTACTCTCTGAAAAAATATTCTAAAAATTCTGTTTCTTTTCCTCCTTTTCTTTTCTTTTTTCTTCCTTTCCTTTCCTTTTATTATTTCTTTTATCTCTCTTTCTTTCTTTCTCTTTCTTTCTTTCCCTTTTTCTTTCTTTCCCCATCCTTCCTTCCTTCTTTTCTTTCTTCTCTTTCTTTTCTCTTCTTTCTTTCTTTCT
>NW_012098777.1:455531-458582 GCF_000951045.1 Mandrillus leucophaeus
AAAAAACAAAACAAAACAAAACAAAAAAACCTCTTAGTCTTCCGTGTATGTTAATTTTTTTAAATTTATGATTCCAATCAGCTATGCATTAATGTCTTCTTCATAGGCCTTTTCCAGCATAGTATTGTCTCTTTCCATTTTGTCTTTAATTATTTAAATTTGTTTTTACTGGATTTCTCAGAGAGATGAAGCCTGGCATTTAAAGGGTCCAGATTTTAATTTTTCACATTTATGATGCTCTGACATAAAAAAAGTTTTATGAATTGTGAAAATAAAACTTCAAAGAAAAACTTTATTTTAAAATTAATTCTTCTTAAAATTAACAGAACTCTGATATTCTTTTGACTTATAACTACAATGAAGAAATAAAACTACACTGTTTCTTACTTTTGACATTCATCCAAGGCTAGCACATGTGGGTGGTCATCCTCTGACATGGTGATGACAGCTTCCCTGTCAAATGCTCCAGGTCGAGTCTGGTCCACAGTGTGTCTGGTGATGGATGAGGTGGTGGAGCTTGTCCAGTACAGTGTATCCCAGGCTCTGTGATAGGCAAGTCCTTCCACAGAACCCACATCTAGTGGGGGAAGAAAAAGAAAAAAAGTACATTTTTATTTAAAAAAAAAAATGACTTCTGGACAGAAAAAGCATTAAGATATACATGTATAGCTGTTATTTCATCAACCACTCCTCCACAAAATCTCCTAAATAAAAATGTAGTCACTGTGATACCTACAATTGATAGCTGATTATACATATATAAAGGGAGCAATTTTTGCAAAAATGTCATTATATTTATTCTCATAAATAAAATAAAATTAAATAATTGTCTTTCATTTTGGAAAATGGTGGCTCTCTATCTTTCCTGTATCTTAATAAATTTTCAAAAGTATCCAACGTGTAACAATTTAGAGATGCTTTTGAAAATCTTATGTCAGCAATATCACTTTGGTATAATCACCATGAGTATTCCCTTGATACTATAGATCTGGAGATGTCCAGGAAAAGCAAACACATGGAAAACTACAACAGTACGAGAAATCCAAAATCTAACTCCTTACTTGAAACTATCAAACAATGGTAGATAATGTTTTAATAGGTTAATGTGGCAATTTATTTGCTTCTATTCAACTAATGAGATAAAAAACAAAACAAGAGAAAAAGAAATTAATTGCCAGCTAAAGCATGCTTTAAATGTCAGACAAAGATAAATGGTGATACACGGATCCTAACACATAAAAGTGACAAGGTGAGAAACAAAAGTAATTATTTCTTAAAATTGTATTCCCAATCTCTAGGGTACATAAAGTAGCTGTTTTATTTTTCATAGACATGCTTTGAGTGCATCTTTAAGTGTAATCAAATTATTACACTTTTCCTACATGTTATTTGTTTTCCTCAGAATTATTATTCTGAGCATGTTCAATTTAACAAAGAATATATACACCTTTTGCAGTCATACCAAGAAATTAACATTATTAAGACAGAGCATTTCCCCTGTTTTCCTCTCAAAGAATCTCTAAAAGGAATTATTCAGCTGCTATAAAATTAGGCATCTAAAAAGAGCTGTTTCCAGGTTTAAGATGAGTTAATACTTAGTTTGGGGGGATCAATAGGATTTTGTGGGAGGGCAAGACAATAATTAAAGCTTTTGAACAATATTTTTCATTTTTTTGTTATTTGTTTCTTTTTTACATACAACATGAAATATCCAATAATAATGCAATTAATGGCTATCATTTTTAGTTACCACATGCTAGAAATGATGCAAACTGTTTTTCATACATCGTTTTATTTTATGTATAAATCTATTCTGTGAAGCTTATGTCATAATTTTCCATTTCCCAAGAAGAAAGCTGAAACGTATAGTCACAGGGCTGATAATATTAACACAAAATTTTTACTCCCCTCCCATTCATCTGATTCCAAATGTCTATGTGCTTAGTAGCACCACTATTTGGATATGGGTTTACAATGCTTATTACTTAACCTCAATCTAAACCAACCTGAAACCAAAGGAATGATTCATCAGTCTCAACTTGTTTGACTCTAGGAGAATCGTACACCTAGTAATATACCATAGATAGTCTCCCCTCACACAGTCAACAAAGCAGTCTACAATGTATTAATGGGGGTGATTAGTACGAAAATGTAGCCTAGAGATGGTGGAAGAAAAATTATAAAACACAGTCACTGTAAAATCAGTTAAGCTAATTTTATGTGATGCATACAGTGCTCCTATTTGGAGTGAGTAGATGAAAAGTTGATCATGATTAAGAATGTTTAAATCAGTAATAAATCACATTTGCCAGTGTGTTTTTAAATTTCCAAATCATTTCAGAAATGCAGTTAATTCTATTAGTAGTATCTGCAGTATTACACGCCTTTCATCATTCACAAATAAAATGAGAAACGGCATAGCTCTGAAAAAATGTAAGCAAATGAGAATAATTAATCCATCCTCATTCTACATCTTCTCTTCTAGTAACTATGACATATCTTCCTCTTGGTAACTTTCTCTTGTCAATTCAGGAAGAAAACACTTGGTATCACCATTGAGATGTGGCAGATGCTTCTTTTCTATGGTTAACATAATTCCAGAGTTACTAGAGAACATAATACATCTCAATATCCAGGTATAATCTGTTTTACCTTATTTTTGTAATAGATTATAACCAGAAATTACAGTTAATAATTATCTGTTGCTACATTTTAAAATATTTTAGTAATGTACTTCTTTCTAAAAAGATGTTTAGATCCTTATAAAAATATATTTTTATTAACAATTAACAAAAGTTAACAAATCAACAAAAATTAATAAATTTTATTAACAAAAAGTCCGTTAAAATTATTGAAATATTCTAGTTGAGATAAGACATATTTCTCAATTTGTGATGATTTATCGACAGTGAGGGGACATGTGGCATGTGTATGTGTACGTGTACACACACATCTGTGTTTGAACATTGAGATTCTCAAAACAGTTGAACAGCCAGAATAGGACTTTGAATTACTGATCCTGGAAGGCAATTATGTAGTTTGAAAATAAAA
>NW_012098777.1:461042-467553 GCF_000951045.1 Mandrillus leucophaeus
TAGTCAGGTTGCAGGTTACAAAGGCAACATACAAAAAAAAAATCAGTTGTATTCTATATAAGAGCAATTAACAATCCAAAAATGAAATTAGGAAAACAATTTAATTTCTAATAGAATTTTAAAATATAGAATACTTGGAAGTTTAGCAAAATAATTTTAAATGTTAAAACATATACACCCAAGCTACAGTGCATGATTGAAAGAAACTAAGGATTTAAACAAATGGAAAGATAACAATGTTCATGGAATGGAAGGCCTAATATTATGAAGACGACAACACTATCTAAATAGATCTACAGATTTAATGTATAGAAATCCCAGCTGTTTTTTTTCCAGAAATTGACAACCTGACCTTAAAATGCATATGGAAAAACAGGGGACCCAGAACAGCCAAAAGAATCTTGAGTAAAATAAAACAAAGTTAGTGGGCTCACACTTCCTGATTTCAACCTTGGTATGAAGTTTACAGTAATCAAGAGAGTTTGATTTTATTATAAGAATAGACATAGCTACATGTACCGGAAAAGTCCAATGAGAAAAATAAATTATCTCAAATATATAGTGCTCCCAACAATTGTATAGCCACATGCAAAAGAATGATATTTGATTCCTTCTTCATAGCGCGTGCATGCGCACGCACACACACACACGTATATAACTAAAAATATAATTTAAACCTAAATGTAGATGATAGATGATGAAACTCTTGATAAAAAAAAGGAGGAAATCTTCATAACTTTGGGTTAAGCAAAGCTTTCATAAACATGACACAAAAAATACAAATGAGAAAAAAAACAGATGTTAGGTCTCATCAAAATGAAAAACTTTTATACTTCAGAAGACAAAAAGCCAACTGACAGAATGAGAGACAATATTTGCAAATCACTTATGTGATAATGAACTTGTATCTTGAATAAATAATGAATGCTTTATATACTCAACAATAAAACAACAACTAATCCAATTCAATAATGAGCAAATAATTTGAATAAATATTCTCCAAAGAAGATACACAAATGACTGATGAACACATAAAAAATGCTCAATACTATTAGACATCAAAGTACTGCAAATCATAATCACACTTGATATTCATTATGATGACTACAACAATAAGAAGTTTTCACAAAGATGTGGAAAAATTTGAACCAATATATATTGATGGTGGAAATGTAAAATGGAACAGCCTCTCTGTAAAGCAGTCTGTCAGTTTTACAAAATGTTAAACATAGAGTTACCAGGTGACCTAGCATTTCTACCGGTAAATATGCATCCAAGAGAAATGAAAACGTACCTCCACACATACACAAATGTTCAACAAATGTTCATAGCAGCTTTATTTGTAATAGTCAAAAGAAGAAACAGCCCAAATGTCAATCAGCTGATAAGTGGATTAATAAAATGTGGTACATCCACTCTTGGAATTATTCAACAATAAAAAAACTGAAGCACATATATACGCTAAACTCAACCCCCCCCCCATATATATATACACACCACACACACACACATAGATGTATATATATGTATCTGTATACATACAGGACACAATTATAGAAAATTATTTTAAAGTACGTAGACAAGTAGATATGGTTTAGTTATCTCATAGATATATTATACAAAATTTAAATACCTGGCAATTTCCCTTGAGACTACCTTATTAGAATGCTTCACAAATGATTAACTGGATTATTTTCCTTTTCCTAACTATTCAATCGATGAATGGGATGCAATAGATTTTAATGTGGACTGCTTAATGTGAATTAGACTACCACTAATCTGATTTAAAAGTTCAGAGTCATTTTTATTTTTCCCCCCACATCAACAAACACATTATCAAAATAAAATTATCTAAAATAATATCTTTTCACCATTCTAATTTACTAAAAATTAAATAAATTAAAAATCTACATTGTAGTCTGAAAATTAAAACAAGAAGCAATTAAACTATAAATAAAAATTGTCATTATTTTGTGTTTATGAAAGCATGGAAAAACAGATAATCTACTAAAGTTGATTATCTACTAAGTTGGGTAAGCTGGCAGGCAATAAATAAGTAAATTAAAATCAATAGTTGTATAATGTACAAAAATAACCAGTGAGAATATACAATGGAAAGAGGATGCCAGTCCAAGCAGCAGCTAATCCTGCTGGTTCCAGTGAACAAGCAGACACAAAAAACTATGCAACTCTTGATCACCTGAATTTAGATCTTCTTGTAGTCAAAGCATTGTAATAACGCTACTTTTCATGAATGTGGATCTGTTAACTTTAGGTTCTTACCCCTCTAACAAGAAGAGATCCAACCCTTTCAAAGGACTTAAATGGGGAAAAATATTATCCTACTTTCTTTTGTCCTTATTATTGCACTTAGTAAAACACATGACTTTCCCAAATCAAACATGTTTGCAGAAATGCAACTCTATTTTTAACAGACAAGCTTTTATTGTCATCCCCCAAGCAGTTTTAATTTCCTGAACCAGAGCATCTCAAATATTTCCATGTCATAAGAGAGTCTTTGCTTTAGACTGCATAGCAAAATAGGTCTATTTATTTGGTTTTCCCAAAACAACAACAACAACAAAACAATTTGTCCTGAAAGAGTATTGAAGCAGCTTAAAATAGCTTGAAGCTTTAAAGTGTCAGTGATTTGTTTGTTTGTTTGTTTGACCCAGTGTGGATTTCTTTTTCTGGGTTTAAAAATATTCAACATCAAAGTTTCAGCCAGGACTTCAGACTCAGTTGAAAATTATACAGACTTAAACACGTCTCAACAATTGCCTCTATTTCATGTCACTACTACTGGAAGGAAAGTAATACAAGCCATGAAACAAATGAATATATATGTGATATCATTGTGTCAGTCCTTCTGTAGTCACCAGAGATAAGTACCGACTATCCGAAGATTAAACTAACATTGACACTCTGCTAGAGCAGAGCATGAACTCCGAGGTGCCTGAAACCCTCAGATAGGCTGTAATTTGCCATCCAAGGAGAGGCTATAAGACCTTATGTGTACAGCCACTCCTGGAAAAAATATAATTAGAAAATTACTTGGAATCCATCCTTTCCTTAGTGAGAAAGTGAGATAAGTCTTCAGCTGAAAGCTGTGAATCGGAACCCAACCTCTAAATTAAGTATTATTTAAGGTTTCATTTAGGGTCCTCCTCTCTTCCTTTTCGCCGCTCTCTCTTATGTGAAACTTCTATCCCCATGGCATTAAATATCATTTACATGCTTTCATTTCTAGTCCATATTTCTAATCTAAATTCCATACGTATGTCCAACCATGAATTAATATATCTTTGGGCATCTCAGTATCTCCGTATAAAATATGCAAATAGAAAAAGCGCTTCACCCCAATCTTAATTATCTGTATAAATTAGTTATCCTAATGATCTGTGAATTCTAGTAGTATTTATCCAGTTACTCAAACTGGAAGCCTAAGCAATCATGTTTCAATCTTCTCTTTTTCTTGCTTTTTGCATATAATCATCAGTAAATGCTTTTAATTTTATGACAAAAACATATGTTGAGTATTTCCATTTTGTTTTCCGTTTCCACTCTGATCACTGCCGTCACCTCTTGCCTAAGCTTCTGTCCCTAACTAGCCTTCCCAAATGTCTTTCTTGTCAATTCATTCTCCATCCAGAAACTCTAGGTAATAATAAAGCGTGTATCACATCTCTGCCCTGCTTAAAATCCTTCAATGATGTCCCATCACATTTAGAATAAAATTTGGTTTACTCCCTGCCTGCTTCTTCAACCTTATCTCAGGTTACTGTCCCTCCCTTTTTATTATGCTCTGGCCACAGAGCGTTCTTTTCAGGGCTTCCATCTATAAAAACACAAGGTTTTCTTTTCTTGGCACATGTAATATTCTTTTTCTTCCCCGGGTCTGACATTCCTTTGTCCATCCTCCTCACCTACTTCATTTCTTCTGTTCCTTTTTTATATCCTTCACAATGTATGAAAATTTTCTGTTTTGGTTGTGTTTTTTTTGTCTGTCTCACCCTACTGGAACGAAGGCAGGAAACATGACTGTCTTTTCTTAGTTGTTCCCTTCAAACTGAGCAAAGTTCCAGATACAGAGCAAGCAACCAGAATTACTTGTGGAATAAACCAATATGTATTTCTGAATCCATTGAATGCATGGTCTGCATATTTATGCTTTAATTCTTAAATGCCCAAGACCTAATATATCAGAGAGGTATATAGAAGAATGAGAGCACAAACTCCGGATTCAGATAATGGCTTTGAATCCCTGCACTATCACTTTACTAGCAATATGATCCAGAACAAATTCATTTAGACTTTCTGTATATTTTTTAATTTATTTTTATTATTTATTTATTATTTGTTTTTGAGACGGAGTCTCGCTCTGTCTCCCAGGCTGGAGTGCAGTGGCGCGATCTCAGCTCACTGCAAGCTCCACCTCCCTCCATTCTCCCGCCTCAGCCTCCCAAGTAGCTGAGACTACAGGTGCCCGCCACCACGGCCGGCTAACTTTTTGAATTTTTGATAGAGACATGGTTTCACCGTGTTGGCTAGGATGGTCTCGATCTCCTGACCTCGTGATCCACCCTTCTTGGCCTTCCAACGTGCTGGGATTACAGGCATGAGCCACCGCCCCCGGCCTAGACTTTTTGTATTTTTGTTCCCTTGTCTGAAATACGGAGATAGTAGTGGTACCAAATTCATAAGACATTTGTGATTATCATGTGAGCTAACATTTGTGTAGTATTTAGAACAGTGCCTAGCACAAAATAAGGGTTCGCTATATGTCAGCATTGTTATTATTATTATTACATTGCTCTGCACAAAGCTATAGCCAATTACGTTTAACAATGTTGAAGCTCTGTTGGATAAATTATCATCCCTATTTTTCTACATATAGAATACTAGAAATGATAGGAATTATGTGAGTGAGTTTATGAACTGTAAGACTACAATCTAGATTGATAAATATAATTCTGTTTTTATTATAAGAAGTTGGGCTCCAGTTTATTTGTTCCTTATACCTTGTAATAAGCTCAGTCATTTGAACCACTTACGGTGTCTTTCAATTTTAGTATAACCTGTAGGATGACAATGTGAATATTTTCTGATCTTTTAGGTGGAGAAGTGGTGGGACTACTTGAAAATTAAAATGTTAGAAAATATCAAATTTTGATGATATAATATGAAAGAGACAAGGATAGAGAAACAGAGGGAAGAAACTAAATAAAAGACTAAAAGTGTTTTTTTTTTTTTTTTTAAAGATATCAGTTAATGAAGTAAGAAAACAGAAAAAGGCTATTCCAGATGATGAGGATCATAGAAAGAGTTTGGTTGTTTATCATCAAGTTTTGCAAAGAAAAGGAATAAGTACAGAAAATTCAAAGAAACATAGATGAATAGAAACATTTAATTTCTAGTAAATAAGCAGTGTGCTTTGACATTGACCTCAATATGAAAAGGTGTTAAGACTTTTATTTAAATAAAGCTTATTTATTCTCTCACCTTTTAAAAATCATTTGATATAGTCCAAATTACATACTTATAATAAATTTTATATAATAAATTACCTGTTACATTAAAATACTGTATGTTACATGTGTACACAATAGTAAAATCCCAAATTGTATGGAAAAACCATTTGGCCTACCAACTAAAATTATCAATAGGAAAAATAAATGCTCACCTTATAAATGATTTCTTATTGAAATGTAGTATAAATAAAATTGACCTTAAAATGTTTACATGGAGTGGAAAGGGTATAAATGTAAACACTCTTAGTTGATGTTTAAGACAAAATAAAAACTCAAATTCCCTGAAAAGATTCTAATTTACAAGCAATAAAGATGATTGTTTATTAAGTACCTACTATGTGCCCAGCCCTGTAAAGACAGACATGCAAAAAGAAGAACCCTAGCCTATACTTAAAGAAAAACTCATTTTTTCATTGACATTAATCAAGTGCAAAATTAGGTGGCAAATATTTTATGAGGTGTAATAATTCAAGAAAGTGTGTTTTTTAAATATGTTTGTATCACCACTTTTACTTCAGTCACACAGGCATTCTAACTAAAGTGTCTTACTCTCTAACGGTAATCACTGAGTTTCTTAAATTTATATTTGATTTGTATTTCTTACTAGCACTAGCATTAATTTCTACATTTACCTCTGAACAAATTTTAAAATCTCCCTGTTTCCTTCCTTCATCTTCATCCCCATCCCCATCATTCTTAAAGATGTAAATTTGATTTATCAGAACTTGTACTTATTTATCCTCAGTGTGTATCAACTGCTGTGAATTTCTTTACTCAACAAGTCACACGTCACCAACGCCTCCTCTGTGTTTAAGCTTGGTTTGCATACTCTTCCACCTCCTACCTTTTTATTTGTCAGCATTTTCATTATGGTGGAATTTAATCTTTGTTTGCAACTCAGTGATTGAGCACTTGATCTGTCTTCAGTCACACAATTAATTACCATGCTCAGACTATGATCGCTGGCCTACCAAACAACA
>NW_012098777.1:471713-473502 GCF_000951045.1 Mandrillus leucophaeus
ATATATATTTATTTATCTCCTCCTCCTTCCCATGGTGAGTGCACTCCAAGGCTTTTAGTGAATGTAGGATTGTGACTCCAACTATGAGAATCTTCATGATGACCCCTGACAAAGGTTATCTCCTTAACCCAACTCTAGCCAGTTTCCCTGGAGCCTACTTCTCAACTAGGCCTCAGCCTTGACTTTTAAAAAGTAAGGACTCTCAGCAGAAAGGACTTAATCCACCCTTCTCTGCTCACATTAAAAGACTTAAACACTAACATAATTTCTAACGCCTCAAAGCCACATCCATATGATGATCCTAGTCCCCTTTAATGTGCCTGCCCCAGAAAAGTCGAGGATGACAAAATAATTTACTGTTTTTCTAGCCAAAACTTGATAATAGTCCGCTGATCATGTTTTTTATAGTATTTATTCAAAAGGGTTTACAATTATGGATTTTTCCTCTGTCCCCTTGAGATGTGTATGTATCTCCTACAACTCAGGAATGCCTTTCTTAAAGACCTGAAAGCCATCCATTAGAAACACAATCATCAGAAAAGATAAGACATCTGTCTCCCAGTCTCTGTGGAAGAATAGTATTCTAACTTAGATTATTGAAAGCTAGTAGACACAGCTGGCCTAACTGCATTTACCCTGCCAAATTATTCATATTTCTTTACTTTCCAGACTTCAGAGAGCATTCTCGCTCAGGCCGCTACTTCCTCATTCCCCTTTTAAATCACTCAGTCACCTCTGTACAAATCAAAGTTGACTTTAGTTTATGCTGCACCTTACCCCTATTGTAATGGCATATTATTGATCAAAATCTACCCAAATTTTTATTCCTAATTCTATATCCTTCTATATCCTAATGCTATATCCTTCTCTTTAATTCCATCTTAAGAATATGATTTCAGAGATTTAAGATTGTTCATTAACTTTACAGAGTAAATTTTTTTCTTCCTAGTAGTACTATTCACCCCTCAAAGGAAAGCTGTTTATTATGGTTGAATAATCAAGTCACTTAAAGGAAGAGTTGAAGACATTTCCTAAAAAGATTATTCGGGGAAAAATAGATTGAATATCTATTCTAAACAAATATTTTTATCTGTTGAGAATAAGAGCAGAGAATTGGAGCTGAGTCGTTCAGGAAAATAAAGTTGATTTTTTTAATGTTATGTGGCAGAAGAGAAGAAAAAGTTATAAGGTGATGACTGGAGATGAAAATTTGAGGAGACAAATATTACGATGTAATTGAGCATTTATTGAGTGGTGTTTAATGAAACCTTCCTTCACCACTCTCAATTGAATCTCCAATATAACATTGACTTCCTATTTAAGCTTGTTGACTTCCTAGGGTTGTGGCTTCAAGGAAAATCCAGGCAAAGAGCTTAAAGCTGTACATGGAAAATAAAACTGCCTTTGCAAAATTTATGACAGTGAGAGAAATCTGACCTCGCTGACTCCATCTTGCTTGTAACCTCCAAACTGCCATTGTTCCTTCCTGGGCATAGGCCACGCTCTCTATGGGAAGAATGTAGTTTGTAGTTTAACCTTAAAATGAAGATAACAGCCCCTTCCTGAAACTGACTCCTTCCTTGCTTGGGGCTCAGGAGTTACGTAGCAGAGGCCATAAGATTTGTAACCTCCCCAAATACTCCTAGAGATATCATCGCTACTGCAAAACCTAAGATTGTTATTTGAGGTATTTTTCAAACCTTGCATTCTGATGGACCAGCTCATGCCACCTGGACTGGTAACCCATACCAAGAAACAACTGGTCTTGCAATCCCACCCAGAAACTGAC
>NW_012098777.1:475102-475827 GCF_000951045.1 Mandrillus leucophaeus
AGGGTATAAATATAAACACTCTTAGTTGATGTTTAAGACAAAATAAAAACTTAAATTCCCTGAAAAGATTCTAATTTACAAGCAATAAGGATGACTGTTTATTAAGTACCTACTATGTGCCCAGCCCTGTAAAGACAGACATGCAACAAGAAGAACCCTAGCCTATACTAGAAGAAAAACTCATTTTTTCATTGACATTAATCAAGTGCAAAATTAGGTGGCAAATATTTTATGAGGTGTAATAATTCAAGAAAGTGTGTTATTTTTTAAATATGTTTGTATCACCACTTTTACTTCAGTCACACAGGCATTCTAACTAAAGTGTCTTACTCTCTAACGATAATCATTGAGTTTCTTAAATTTATATTTGATTTGTATTTCTTACTAGCATTAATTTCTACATTTACCTCTGAACAAATTTTAAAAATCTCCCTGTTTCCTTCCTTCATCTTCATCCCCATCATTCTTAAGATCGTAAATTTGATTTATCAGAACTTGTACTTATTTATCCTCAGTGTGTATCACTGCTGTGAATTTCTTTACTCAACAAGTCACATGTCACCAACACCTCCTCTGTGTTTAAGCTTGGTTTGCACACTCTCCCATCTCCCACCTTTTTATTTGTCAGCGTTTTCATTATGGTGGAATTTAATCTTTGTTTGCAACTCAGTGATTGAGCACTTGATCTGTCTTCAGTCACACAATTAATTACCATGCTCAGACTA
>NW_012098777.1:475877-480228 GCF_000951045.1 Mandrillus leucophaeus
TATTCGGGTACATTAGTCTACTTAAAACAAACTATTTTGGGGGAAAACAATATGAAACAATGCTTTAGGACAGAATTACTAAAGAATGTGTTACTTACTGAAATAGAACTTAAGATAATCACTTATATATCTAATTTTAAAAGTTATCATAAAGAACTGTCATGTCCCAACATTCTCAATTTAAATTGTCTCTTTATTCAATCTATAGTTGTTTGCCTGAATTAAATTTGGATTTCAAAAAAATTAATTTTGGAATAAAACATATTTTTTAAGTGACTCATTCTTTACTCTTTTTTTTTTTTTTTTTTTTACTCCAAAGCTCTGTTTCTAAATGATAAAGTCATTCCAGGAGTCCATTTGGGACTGTACATACTAAAGCCGATGGATTTATTGTTTATTATTACAAGTTTTAAAGAATAATTTAATGTGGCTCCAAAATATATATGCTGATTTTAAAAGATGCTTCATTTATGAATGATTTGAATATAAATTGTTTATTAATATTTATTAACTATCATTTTTTAAATACGCTGACAGAAAATTATCTTACCAAGTGATATTAAACTTTTTAGGAATCAAAAGTTTATCTTCAATAGTTTGTGAAAAAAATCAATTATTTTATCCTTTGTTTATACTATCAGTTCATGCCCCAGCTAATTTCTTTCATTGTTCAGTGATTATAAATCTTGAATGCCGTCTGTCCTATTAAACTACTCAGTGAAAACAAAAAGAAGCAGCAACACTAACTTTCTCAACCTTCTTTAAATAGCAATCATAGATAACATTTATAGTGTGTGTTTGGGCTTCACATGTGCTAATTCCAATTTGCTTCACAGGTTAATGATTGGGGACTTGGGTGTCACGAAACTTACATAATATCTAGTCAATAGTATTTATTGAGCACGTACTAAGTGCTCAGTACTATTTTAAGAGTTTATATACTATTTAATCTTAGGATCCACACATTTGCTTGGTGGCTCTTTTTTCTCTTCCTGTCTAACTGCACCAAAACTGTCTCCCTCTTACCTCAAACTCCCAGAACATGAAAACAGAATGTAAGCATCTTAAGATGTATGTTACTCTAAAGAATACCACATAGATAACTGTAACTGCATTTTATGTAAAAGGTGATACTAGCAAAACAGAAACTCAACTGAGTTTTGCTAAGATAGCAACAGGGTAATTATCAACAAATCTAGTTATAAAATAGATCTATTATGGAAATAAAAATCAGTGTGTCAATGTGATCTAGTCAGTGCAATATTTCTTTCTCAGAGACTATTTTTAATAGCAAAAGCGGTAAGAAATTATTTTGATGCTAGGGATATTTCTTTCTGATCTTTTCTCTTTCTTGACATCAAGTTTGTCTTTGCACCTCAACTTATATAAAGGAAAATAAAATTTCAGATAAGGCTAAAAGTTTAGATATATCAGCAGTACTCTACCTTATCAAACATAGTTTAAAAAGAGATAAAAGACTTTCTATTCAGATAAAATGAGTAGATAATATTTATAATTCCAAGAAAATAATTATAGTTATCATTCATAAAAACACAAAAAGTAAGCTCTATTTTGAGAAATCTACATTTCCCAGCTTTGTGTTGTTTCCTTGAACTAACCATCTGGTCCTCCAAAATCCTACTTAATTAGGAAAATTTTAAAAATTATTGAGGACTTTTTTTCTATTCTTTTGAGAAAAAATTGAAAGGAGTAGAATAAAAGTACCCTGGAAGCTTAGGAAATCCTGTTAACTAAGTTCTGATTGCTGTCTTTTAACCTTTTTAAAACACTTTCAGTGTGAAGAGAAACATTTCTTGTTTATTTGAATTTTCATTCTGACGTTATACACTAGTTTTAAACATTTCTCAACTTTGTTGAAATTTACTATTCAGTTATAATAATAGAAAAACGAGAAGTTAAAAGATTTACATTCAAAAATGTGTTGATTGCATGCATATATTCCTAGAGTAAAAGAGATTAAAAAAAGAAACACATTTACCTTAAAAAGATAAGCAAACAAATTAAGACAGAGAAAAAATAAAAATAATAAAATAAAAGAAGGTTTTATAGAAATGAGGGCTCCAAAGAACTATCTAGGGCTAAAAGAAAGTAATAATGGGCAAGAGTCACAAATATCAAATCTCCCAAAGAAAAGACATGGCACAAGATGTAAAAACCAATTTCAATGGATTTTTATACATGTAAAATTCAACATATATGAAAAACTCCAAGGTTCTTGAGTGAGATTCGTAAGAATTATGTGATAGAAAATAGATAGAATTGAAAAATTCAATAATCCTTTACCTCTTCATTAGGCATACATTTGAGAAAATAAGTTAGAAACAAAGATATGCCTTCTGAAAGAGAAGGAAACAAATATCTCTTCATGCCATGCCAGAACTAGTTAGAAAAACAAAAGACATAAACTAAAACATAAGAACACAAATCTGTTCATATTTAGGACAGAAGAACTTAGGAAATAGAAGCAGTTTATTTTCTAAACAAATTTGTAAGCTTATTTCCTAGCTGATGAGCTTGAGGTCAAGAGTGTCAGGGAATGACAGGGGGCTGGAAAGGTGGCAGGAAATAACACCTGGTCCCCTCATACAGGACAGAAATAGCAGTCATATCCTTTTGAGTCAGAGTTGGGGGCAAGATGAAGCTTGAAGATCTTACCCAAATGAAAATCTAAGAAGGTATAATAATGTGGGTGGGGAAATAATCTTTTTTTTGTTGTTGTAAAAGGTTTATCCAAAGACTTTTACGTAGCTACTCTGACAGAAATGGGCATGAAAGGCCAGGTGCCAATATGGGACCTCTAATTGCTGCACTTCCCACACATCTCTCCTCACCTCAGGTGTGCAAAATCTGAATATTTTTATAATTGCAGAATGGATTGTTTTTGTAACTTGACAAACATTTATTGATAATGATTTAGAATCTGATGGTATGTATATCTATCTGTCTACACACACACACACAACAACAACAACAACAACAACAACTCCTACTCAAAAGGAAATGACTGCTGTTTCCGTCCTGTTTGAGGGGACCAGGTGCTATTTTCTGCCACCTTCCCAGCCCCCTATTATTTGCTGATAATCTTGACCTCAAGCTTATCAACAAGGAAATAAACTTACAAATTTGTTTCAAAAATAAACTGCTTGTATTTCCTAAGTTCTTCTGTCCTAAATATGAACAGATTTTTGTTCTTATGTTTCAGTAATTGTAACACACATACCTATAAAGATATGTGTGTGTATGTATATGTATATACTTAAAAAAAATTTGCTAGATGTCAATTAATCATAGAAATGGCTAAGATGGATAATGGAATAAAATAGGTGAAAGACTGTGGCACTCAAAACCAGATGAGACTCAGGGCTGTCAACGTCTTGAGCATAGACTGACAACTAATTTTTAATCCAATCAGTGCTACTGCCTGACTGAGTGACCAAGTGGGAGTCCGCATATAACCTTGTTTCTCATCTATAAAATGGCATTACTAACCAGCAGTTCCTTAACTGCTCTAGGTGTGTTATGAAGATAAATGGGATCATTTCTATGTAAAGTTTATGATTTGTTGGAAAGAAGTATTATGGAAATAAATGTTGGCATTATTATGGCAATGCAGAGGTGTGCAATACATTATAACAAAATAACATTCCATCTTTCTATCATTTTAAAGATTATAGAAGCTTTACACAGAAAATGAAGATATTTAAATATTTCATATAAATAAAAATGAGAAAGATACTTATGACCAAAACAGTGTCAAATATGATAGATAGATGCATTAATTAAATAGTATTGTATGCCTTCAACATAGATATTTTTAAACATCATATTTTTTCTATAAATTTAAAACCTGTCAATGTTTAATGCAATCAGAATACATATTTTTCTTTCTCCTACCTATTTTTGCCTTTTCACCTTTCTTCTGCTTGATTCTTAAATTCTGAGACTTTGAAACAAATTGGATTTTTTAAGACTTAGGAATCAACATTTTATTCAAAATATTGGTGAGGTCTTCTGAGAAAATTATGAATTTTAATAAAGACAGAAAAGTTAGCCTGTCACAAAAACAGTGCAAGGCCATTGTCCAATCCAAGTCAATCTGAATGTGGTGACATCAAAAATGACAGTTATTGAGTTGGTTAAGAGAGATGAACATGGAATGAAGGCTGTAAAGTTCAATGAGATTAAGTTGAAATTTGTTTAGTCTATCAATCAGTGTCATTCAAGCACAACTACTGCATACAGAGAATTGTACTATATACTTCCTAGAGAAAACTCCCAGAAGGTTTGTATATATGTTTTAGGAAATGTTACATTTATCCCCTTTGCTTAA
>NW_012098777.1:481563-484155 GCF_000951045.1 Mandrillus leucophaeus
GCAAAACATTATTGTATATTATTTAAATTTTAACATTATTTAAATGTTTATGGGAGATTCAATTGAGAGGTGGTGAAGGAGGGTTTCATTAAACACCACTCAATAAATGTTCAATTACATCGTAATATTTGTCTCCTCAAATTTTTATCTCCGGTCATCACCTTATAATTTTTTATTCTCTTCTGTCACATAACATTAAGAAAAATATTTGCATGAAATGTTTCTCTTAGCTATTAGAGTGAAATACATATCACAATGCTGTTCATCAACTCCTCCAATCCCTGAAATTCCATTTACTTTGAACAAATGCCCTCAGAGAAATACCTTCTCAACATGCCTTCCTTATGCTAGGCTCTTCTCTCATCTCTTTACACTTGTCCATATACAATAATGTTTTGCCCAAGTTGCTATCTTCATACTTAGTAAATTGCATCATAATTACCTTTATATCTATTTCCCCAATTATACTGTAAATTCCTTAAATATTCTATACTTACCTTATTGGATTTGACCTGTTAGAATACAAAAAACAAGCTCTACATATTCTTAGTCAGTTTTGTATCTCCAGAATCTACTCATTATAGGTACTGAGTGTGTCTTACGTTTGTTGAATTCCTTAATACTCAAAATTAATTTTAAAATTAAGTTTGGAGCAATCCAACAAGGCTAAGCAGATGAAGGTGGTTATCTGACCTTCAAGCTTAATTTTTGTCTACAAATTTACTTAAAAACAATTATTTAAAGTGATGGAGGTATTAATAGTACTATTTCCTTGGAACTATCTTTTCCCTGTAGTTATTAGCAGTCAGTAATATGCACTCATATTCGGGTACATTAGTCTACTTAAAACAAACTATTTTGGGGGAAAACAATATGAAACAATGCTTTAGGACAGAATTACTAAAGAATGTGTTACTTACTGAAATAGAACTTAAGATAATCACTTATATATCTAATTTTAAAAGTTATCATAAAGAACTGTCATGTCCCAACATTCTCAATTTAAATTGTCTCTTTATTCAATCTATAGTTGTTTGCCTGAATTAAATTTGGATTTCAAAAAAATTAATTTTGGAATAAAACATATTTTTTAAGTGACTCATTCTTTACTCTTTTTTTTTTTTTTTTTTTTACTCCAAAGCTCTGTTTCTAAATGATAAAGTCATTCCAGGAGTCCATTTGGGACTGTACATACTAAAGCCGATGGATTTATTGTTTATTATTACAAGTTTTAAAGAATAATTTAATGTGGCTCCAAAATATATATGCTGATTTTAAAAGATGCTTCATTTATGAATGATTTGAATATAAATTGTTTATTAATATTTATTAACTATCATTTTTTAAATACGCTGACAGAAAATTATCTTACCAAGTGATATTAAACTTTTTAGGAATCAAAAGTTTATCTTCAATAGTTTGTGAAAAAAATCAATTATTTTATCCTTTGTTTATACTATCAGTTCATGCCCCAGCTAATTTCTTTCATTGTTCAGTGATTATAAATCTTGAATGCCGTCTGTCCTATTAAACTACTCAGTGAAAACAAAAAGAAGCAGCAACACTAACTTTCTCAACCTTCTTTAAATAGCAATCATAGATAACATTTATAGTGTGTGTTTGGGCTTCACATGTGCTAATTCCAATTTGCTTCACAGGTTAATGATTGGGGACTTGGGTGTCACGAAACTTACATAATATCTAGTCAATAGTATTTATTGAGCACGTACTAAGTGCTCAGTACTATTTTAAGAGTTTATATACTATTTAATCTTAGGATCCACACATTTGCTTGGTGGCTCTTTTTTCTCTTCCTGTCTAACTGCACCAAAACTGTCTCCCTCTTACCTCAAACTCCCAGAACATGAAAACAGAATGTAAGCATCTTAAGATGTATGTTACTCTAAAGAATACCACATAGATAACTGTAACTGCATTTTATGTAAAAGGTGATACTAGCAAAACAGAAACTCAACTGAGTTTTGCTAAGATAGCAACAGGGTAATTATCAACAAATCTAGTTATAAAATAGATCTATTATGGAAATAAAAATCAGTGTGTCAATGTGATCTAGTCAGTGCAATATTTCTTTCTCAGAGACTATTTTTAATAGCAAAAGCGGTAAGAAATTATTTTGATGCTAGGGATATTTCTTTCTGATCTTTTCTCTTTCTTGACATCAAGTTTGTCTTTGCACCTCAACTTATATAAAGGAAAATAAAATTTCAGATAAGGCTAAAAGTTTAGATATATCAGCAGTACTCTACCTTATCAAACATAGTTTAAAAAGAGATAAAAGACTTTCTATTCAGATAAAATGAGTAGATAATATTTATAATTCCAAGAAAATAATTATAGTTATCATTCATAAAAACACAAAAAGTAAGCTCTATTTTGAGAAATCTACATTTCCCAGCTTTGTGTTGTTTCCTTGAACTAACCATCTGGTCCTCCAAAATCCTACTTAATTAGGAAAATTTTAAAAATTATTGAGGACTTTTTTTCTATTCTTTTGAGAAAAAATTGAAAGGAGTAGAATAAAAGTACCCTGGAAGCTTAGGAAATCCTGTTAACTAAGTTCTGATTGCTGTC
>NW_012098777.1:484205-487870 GCF_000951045.1 Mandrillus leucophaeus
TTTTTTTGAGACGGAGTCTGGCTCTGCAGCCCAGGCTAGGGTACGGTGGCGAGATCTCGACTCACTACAAGCTCCGCCTCCTGGGCTCATGCCATTTTTCTGCCTCAGCCTCCCGAGTAGCTGGGACTACAGGCGCCCGCCACCATACCCGGATAATTTTGTATTTTTAGTAGAGACGGGGTTTCACTGTGTTAGCCAGGATGGTCTTGATCTCCTGATCTCGCGATCCACCTGCATCAGCCTCCCAAAGTGCTGGGATTACAGGAGTGAGCCACCACTCCCAGCCTATTTATACATTTTTAAAACATATCCTTTAATTAATTATGTGAAATCATTAAATTTCATAAAAAAATATGCTCAATTTTTTCTGTGGATGTGTGTTTGTTTCTATGTGTTAAAATCAGTATGATATTCTGTAAAGTAAGTGTAAAGATCTTCAAAAGAGAGTGGTACTATAAATTCTTTCAAAATAAGAATATCTTCAATTATAAATATTTACATGTTATAAGATATGAATAATACATTTGAGAGAATAAACATGAAATGGAAGCAAGTATTAAATTTTCTTATCCTTTAAAATCAGGTTACAATATTGTAAACCAGTCTTTTTTTACAGATACAACAATTATCCTGAACTCTAAAATTAACGTGAAGTTAACATAACAAATAAGAATTCTTAAGAACCTCTAGAACTGGTTTAATAGCATATACATTAAACAGTTGCTAGGTTTTCTTTCTATATTAAAATTTGTTAATGTTATTTTCTGAAAGTCGCACTCATCTATTGTAATTTTAAAATTAAAGTGCATATATGAGGTATAAAGTCATAGTTTTTAAAACTTTATTACTCATAGAAAATACTGATATTGGGCCAGGCGCGATGGCTCACGCCTGTAATACCAGCACTTTGGGAGGCCGAGGCGGGCGGATCACGAGGTCAGGAGTTCGAGACCATCCTGGCTAACATGGTGAAACCCTGTCTCTACTAAAAATACAAAAAAAAAAAAAAATAGCTGGGCGTGCTGGTGGGCACCTGTAGTCACAGCTACTCGGGAGGCTTAGGCAGGAGAATGGAGTGAACCCGGGAGTGGAGGTTGCAGTGAGCCGAGATCTCGCCACTGCACTCCAGCCTGGGTGACAAAGCGAGACTCCGTCTCAAAAAAAAAAAAAAAAAAAGAAAAAAAAGAAAATACTGCTATTGTCCAACAATCTATAGAGTAAAGAGATACAAGGAAGATAAGATACAAAGAGGTACACAGACAGAGATACAAGGAAACAACATTTTTTTTCACTGACACACTGAAATGAAACAGTAAAGGTGTTAGATGCCTACCACCTTGATTAAATTTATTCTACCCATGAAGCAACAGTTTACGATTTTCAAATGAATAGCACACTTAAATGAAGAGAGCATTAATACAATATGATATTAATATACAAATACTCACATTATTCACCTGCTACTGACATTCTGAATTAAATCAGTAATGGGGTGTATAACTGATTAAATATCTACACAACAGAAAGCAACAGCTTATGATTTAAAAAGGTACTGGTAGAGTGATCACATCATTACACTGCCAAACGCCATCTATCACTTTTACTGAACTTAACGAAGATGGATTACATCCCGTAGATGAGATGCAGCCTATAAATACTGTCATTCTGATCTTCATCTGACTTTCCTGGAGAGCAGATGAGCAACAAATCAATAATTGAAGAAGTCATATTAGATATTCAGTTTTATTCAGCACCCGGAAGAAATCATGTAGGACATTATAGCAACAAACAACCTTAATTCAATGAAGTCTGCTAATTCATGCTTTTTCTTGTAAGCTAACTTATTTTCTCATTAAGTTTATTTCCCCAAGTTTAAGGGAAAGCATCAATTTGGTGTAAAGCATCACTACCTACTTTTACATTTTGAACTAAGACTGGTTGAGCACCAAAAAAATCTTGCACAATAAACTTTCTGTATCAAGTGCAATATGCTTGAATCCAGTTACAAACTCATATAGGTAATTACAAATGTACAACATATAATATTGGTTTTAAACTTACTGTCTTAAAACATTGAAACAAAATGAATACCATGAAAATATGCATAAACAAGGTATTCATTTTACAGCTTCTGGGTTGTTTAGTAGTATTTCTCCATTAAACACCTGCCTGCATTTCTATTTACCATCTCATTTAGCTTTCACAGTTTACCTTTGTGGAAACTGTCTGTCAATTGCTTCAGTAATCCAATCACTGGAGACCAGATTGCTTTCTGTCAGTCGGTTTGTGTAATGTTATGGTAATAGATAACAGGTGGTCAGTATTCCATGGCTGAGGTGAAGATGATTTCTCACAAGCTATAAAACATCTGAGGAAATGCTTTAACAGTTCATACTTACTACTAATTGCACCATTAGAACTTTAATTAATTTTTTACCCTTACACTATGTTCCTTAGATGGCCATAAGGCAGGAAATCATTCGGAACAGAAAGAAAGAATCTAAAGCGACAATAACGAGGGATAATTAAAAAAAAAAAAAAAGAATGAATGGCAGAATGACTCACATTTTGCTCTGAAACTAGAGTGAAGTTTGATTGCTTAATCAGTTCTGTATTTGATCATGGCCCTAAACAGAGATCAGTTTTTAAGAAGCACTTAATTCTGGGAACATGTTAGCTACTGCCCACATTTAAACTGACTATCTTCAATTATTAACTATATCTTGAAAGTATTTCAAAATGCTTCTATTCTGATTTTAAGGCATCAGCAATCAAATCCTGCAAGTCAGAAATGGAAAAATGAGACATGAAATAGGTTTCACACAGAACAATTTACATATTTCAAAAAATATGGCCTTAGAACATAAAAAATGAAAACAAGGCATTATATGCAATGTCACTGACCTGATGTTTAAACTTAGGTTAATTTCTACTTTGGCATCTCCAGGTTTCCGGTTTTTAAATAGAACATCTTCAGTCACATTGTGTGGCTAGACAGTCCTATGTGTCACTAACTTCTGATAATTTGAATTTTGTAGTCTTTTTCTCTATGACCAATTGGCTTGTAAAGACCAATTTATTTACAATATCTACAGTTTACAACAATTTGTTGGAATAAAATACATCTTTAAGAAATAAAGTTACCCCCTTAAGGAAAACCAAAGCTAGAATATTTTTGAAAAATAGTAAATGAATTTTGTTTTTTAAAAAAGATATAATTTTATTTTTCTCCTTATCTAGTACACTAGATAAAAATTAAATATTTACTGAGACAAATTATATAAAAAGCCTACTGCTCAACAGAGGTCAAAGTAATCATCTGAAAGAAGTCAAAATTTACACACACTTTTAATAGATTATGCTACTATAAAGATCCTATGGTTTTATTTTCGGCTAAAAAATATTTTTGCTGGCCCAGCACAGTGGCTCACTTCTGTGATCCCAGCAGTTTGGGAGAACAAGGCGGGTGGATCACCTGAGGTCCAGAGTTCAAGACCAGCCTGGGCAACATGGTGAAACCCCACCTCTTCTAAAAATACAAAAATTAGCTGGGTGCGGTGGCATGTGCCTGTAATTCCAGCTACTCCAGAGGCTGAGGCAGGAGAATCGCTCGAGCCCGGGAGGTGGAGGTTGCAGTGAGGCAAGATTCCACCACTGCACTCCGG
>NW_012098777.1:488002-491768 GCF_000951045.1 Mandrillus leucophaeus
TATATATAGCTTAGTTGTTTTAAAATCACTAATGCTAAAACATATTTTGAAAAAGTTTTAGAAATTAGCAAATGTCCAAGCCACATGATTTAAAAGCTAAATAATAAATACAGTGTAATTCTCTAGCAACTGAATTTAGCTATGACTGAACCCATTACAAAGGTTGCTTGTTGTCAAGAATAGATAAATCTCAGGTGCAACTTTAAATCTTCTCATCCACTTACAGAGAAAATTAGGCCAAATTTCTTAATATAGTGCCAGGAAGCCTTTAGGCCTACCCACGAGGCAAACAGGCTGTATGTACCATGCAAACTTTGTTTCTGAAACCTGAAGCTTGTTTATGAACCCTATTCCTCTGTATTTCACAAATCAAATATTTATCAAGAATGTTGGCATAGAACTGTATTACCACTTATCAGTATACCATGCTATTTCGACCTGACACTCAACAATTATTTTTCTAGCATCAAATGTAACACTAACCCTCAACAATGATTCATCTAGCAAATCTGACTCCACAAGCTTCTACGGTAGCCCCACTTCACGTTAATATCCTTTGGAATTATTTTGAGATACTTATTTCTGAGGAGTGTCCACACCTGCTAGATATTCACTTAGTTGTGAAAAGGATTGGGAATATAGCAATTAATAGGAGATCAAGCTGCAGTGAGTTATAATATGATTGCACTACAGCACTCCAGCTTGACGACAGCATGAGACCCTGTTGTTGTTGTTTGTTGTTTTTAAAGCAATCAACTCTTTATTTCCATCAGGTCCATTGACTTTATATTCCATATTGAGGAGACAGAAAACAAACACTTATAGACTATGTTGATGATAATGATTTCTGTAAAATCCTCATTGCAAAATGTACTCTTTTAGATGGGAAAATCAAAAAAGGCCTGTCTTAGGAAGTGATCTCAAAAACAGAAGGGACAAATTGTGAATTCCTATGGAAGAATATTCTAGGCAGAAGAAACATCATATGTCAAAGTTCTGAAATGAGAATGTTTAGGGTATTCACAGAACAAGGAGGCCAGGTGCCAGGAAAGAGAGAGCATAAGAAAAAGAAATAGGGAGCAGAGATTGGAGGAAGAGGAGAACATGCAGGATCTTTCAGGTTAAGGCGAGAAGCTCACAGGAGAGTTTTAACCAAGCTATGAACAGTTGTGATGTCTGTGGTTTTAACAATCCAACTACTCCGGAGAAGGCAGAAGCAGGGCAACTGGAAAGTTACTCAAATAAACAAAGTAAGATGATGATGCCTGGAATAATTTGGAATCAATGGAGTTAGTGATAAATGATCATATGTTGGACATATTTTGAATCTAGATAAAATGTAAACCATAAGACAAAAGAACCCAATAATTTAAAAAAGTAACAGAAGACAACACCAAAGTCATGATCCAGGAAAGAAGTAATTGATAAGCTGGAGTCCATTAAACTTAAAAACCTGTTCTGCAAATGACAATGTCAAGAGAATAGGAAGATAAGTCACAAACTAATAGAATATATTTGCAAAATACATATCTAATGAAGAACTGTTATCCATAATATACAAAAAACTCTTATAACTCAACAATACAAAAATTAACACCTCATTAAAAAAAAAATAGACAAAATATCTTAACAGACACCTCACCAAACAAGATATACAGATAGCAAATAAGCATATGAAAAGATGTTCAACATCACATGTCATTAGGACATTTCAAATCAAAACAACAATGAAATACTACACATCTCTATTAGAATCCAAAACAGTGACTATATAAAATGCTGGTGGGACTGTAGAGTTTCCTTCACTGCTGATAAGAAGGTTACATGGTACAGCCACTTTGAAAGACTGTGTCATGGCTTCTTACAAAACTAAATATACTCTCACCATATGATCCAGCATTCATTCACCCTATTATCACCCACAGGAGTTAACAACTTATGTCCAAACAAAAATCTGTACATGGTTGTTTATAGCAGCTTTATTCATAACTGCCAAAACTTGGAAGCAATCAAGATGTCTCTCCATAGGTATATGGATACATAAATTGTGGTATATCCAGGCAATGGAACGCTATTCACTGCTAAGAAGAAATGAGCTACCAAGACATGAAAAGACATAGAGAAAACTTAAATGCATATTATTAAATGAAATAAGTCAATGTGAAAAGGCTGCATACTATCTGATTCCATATATGACATTCTATGGCAAACCTATGGAGGAAGTAAAAAGATCAGTGGTTACCAGGGATTAAGGGAGATGGAAGGATAAACAGGCAGAGCACAGATAAATTTTAGGACAGTGAAACTATTCTGTATTGTACTACACTGGTAGATAAATGTCATTATATATTTGTTGAAACTCATAGAATATGCAATACTGAGAGAAAACCCTAATAGAAATTATGGATTTTGGATGATAATGATGTATCAATATAGGTTAATCTAATATAACAAATGTGCCACTCTTATGCAAGATAGGGGAGGTTGTTCATTGTGGAAGAAGGGCATATGTGGAAATTTCTGTACTTTTTATTCACTCAATTTTGCTGTGAACATAAAATTGCTCTAAAAAATAAAATCTAGTAACAACAAATAAAATACGAACATCAAACAACGTAGTGGAAGATATTTCAAAATTACAGATACAGGAATATCTTCCTGTATGCAAAGGAAAGCCCAGAATTCATTTATAAAGATTAGCAACTTTGAGTACACAAACATTTAAAGCTTCTGTTATTAAAAAAAGGAGTAAAGATCATCAAAATATAACATATTGGGAAAAATATATCCACAATATTCAATAAAAGATTAATATATAAAATATATAAAGATCTCCCACAAGTCAATAAGAAAACTATGAAAAACCCAATTTTTAAATGCAATATGTGAATAACAATCTTGACATGGATTCTACCTTTAAACTGTTATGGTGTGACTTCTGAAGAACAACCATGTTCTGCAAATATAGGAAAAAAAGCAGAACTAGACTGTTCTAGAGCCTCTCAAGGGCTCAATGAATACTATCACTTTTTGACAAGAAGTATAAGAAGTATTTGATGTCAGCCTAGATTATGAATATGAAAACTGAAGTCCTACTTGCCTTTTTGGACTAGAAGTACTTCAATAATAGAACTTAAAAGGGACAGTGGCTTAGTAAAAGCAATGAGGATATGAGTGGCAAGAACTCAAATATTACAGACAAATTGTTTACCAGTTGTGAGGGTTAATTGAGCATCAACTTGATTGGGTTGAAGGATGGAAGTTATTGTTCCTGGATGGGTCTGTGGGGGTGTTGAAAGATTAACATTTGAGTTGGTGGACTGGAGGCAGCCACACCCTCAATCTGGGTGATCAATACACAGTCAGCTGCCAGTATAGAAAGGATGAAAGCAGGCAGAGGAACACAGAAGGATTAGGTTAGCTGAGTCTTCTAGCCTCCACCTTTCTTCTGTGCTGAATGCTTCCTGCCCTTGAACATCGGTCTCCAAGTTCTTCAGCTTTTGGACTCTTGGACCTATACCAGTGATTTGCCAGGGACTCTCATGCCTTCAGCCACAGACTGAAGACTGCACTGTCAGCTTCCCTACTTTTGAGGTTTTTGGAGTCATACTGGCTTCCTTGCTCCTTAGCTTGCAGATGGCCTATTGTGGGATTTCACCTTGTGACCATGTGAGTCAATATTCCTAATAGAGTCCCTTTCACATATACATCTATCCTATTAGTCCTATCCCTCTAGAGAACCCCAATACACCAATTTAATCATTTA
>NW_012098777.1:492923-495886 GCF_000951045.1 Mandrillus leucophaeus
ATATAAGCCATAAGTTGCTTCCTCTTCACCTTCCGCCATGATTGTAAGTTTCCTGAGGCCTCCCTAGCCATGCTTCCTGTACACCCTGCAGAACCTTAAACCAACTATACATTCTTTCTTTACAAATTACTCGGTCTCAGGTACTTCTTTTTATTTTTATTTTGAGATGAGGTCTCACTCTGTCACCCAAGCTGGAGTGCAGTGGCACCATCTTGGCTCACTGCAACCTCTGCCCCCCTGATTCAGGTGATTCTTGTGCTTCAGACTTCCGAGTAGGTGGGATGACAGTTGTGCGTCACTATATCCAGCTAATTTTTTTTTTTTTTTTTTGTATTCTTGGTAAAGATGGGGTTTCACCATATTGACTAGGCTGGTCCCAAACTTCTGGCCTGAAGCCATCCACCCCCTTGGCCTCCCAAAGTATTGGGATTACAGGTGTTAGCCACTATGCTGGGCATCATGCAGTTATTTATAGCAATGCCAGAACAGACTAATACAGTATATATGCCCTGTGATTCAAAAAATCTACTTCTAGGAATTTATACCACAGTATACCAGTATAAAAACAGGCTTATGTATTCAAATGTCAACTGCTATGATTTTTGTAACAGAAAAGCATTTTAAATGTCCTGAGTCCAGTACATAAAAATGTGATAACTAAGTTATGGCAAATTCATAAAATGGAATACTATGTAGTTGTCTGAAGAATGAAGTAGTCCATTGATATGTGTAAAAAACAAAATTTTATGACATTGTGAGTTTAAAAAAGCAAGCTTCAGGGCTACAAACACATGTAAAGCAAATCTTCCTATCATACAAAGACACATATATCTATTTGAATCTGCACAGATAAATTACGTGCCATATTACCTCTCTGGAATGGGATTAGCACTTACTACAAATTTTTCCTAGAGATCTGGATTTTGATTTTGCAATATAATATTTTTACATGACAAAAATTCAATAAACTAATATAATAAAATAAACACAGTTAGTGCTAATACTCTTTTCACTGCAATAAAACCTAAAATAATGGGAAGTATGGTGAGGACAGCACAGAAATATGGATGATTTCAACATGGCATAGCAAATGTTAGAAGCAAGCTGGTTGTGCCATTCACATTTCTGGTTACTTGGCTCATGAGAAGAACTCAAATTAGCTCCTAAAATAGTAGAATGGTGGTTCTTATAGTGTGGTCGATGGCCCTGCAGTATCAGCATTACCTGGGAACCTGTCAGAAATGCAAATTCTCAGGCCCTATCCCAGACCTAGTTAATTAGAACCTTTGGGGATGGTGCCTAGCAATCTGACTTTTAACAAGTGTTCCAGGACATTCTGATACATGATAAATGTTGTGAACCACAGTAGGAGAGCATAGTGATTAAGAGTAAAGGATCAGACTAGTTTCAGCTCCAGCATGTAAAAAGCTTAAAAGCCATCATTCCCTTTCTCACAATAAGAGAAAAGCTGAAAACCTGAAAATCAACAATCTTTCTTGCACCAATCAGTAAACTGATGTCATCATCCTGAAATCTGGAGACAGGAAAATACAGGTAACCACAGCTGAGATCAGCTCACCAGGAGTACAAGCCATCACAGCTACAAATGGGAAGGAGAACTTGAAAAGCAACTTGGATGAATTGCTGGAGATGGACAATGGACTCCAGTAAGAGTGAGAAACTCTTTCAACTTGCAGTCTTAGGAGAGCTGCACATTTTTGTATGCTTTACTTCTAGGAACTTCACCACATTCTCACAGTGAAGAATTAAGAAAAACCCTCATGTTTCCCTTTCTGGGGAAAGGGAAAACTAAACGTTTAAAAAACAAACTCAGAATTCTCAATTACAAAGACCTTACTCAGCAAATAACTTTACTAGAGCCCTGTCAAAAGCTGGAGAAGGGCAATTGCCCAACTCCTTCCCCTCTACCCTTACTGTCTCACCTAAGGAGTTGGGAAGCTGAGGGAAACTTATGAACGTCACAGACTTGGGACAGAAGCCCACTGAGAACTAAGGTTTGGTCACAGAATTCTAGGGTACTTTACATTCCCCCAAACTTTACCACTAAAACACTGGCCTCTTGTTACTATAACCAGAGTGTATTAATAATGTTATATATTACATTTGAAAGAGCTGCAAGGCTCAGCCTCTCTTTGAAAAGTAGTTTTTAGGGAAACCCAAAGACAGAAGAAGAGACAAAGACGAGGACATTTGAGGAAATGGAATCTGCTGACAGCCACAGCTATGGCAAACATTAAACATAATCCAACTCCTTGCCAGCTTAATATAAAACCTCACACACACTAAAGGTCAATTTACTTCAGTTCATAAACCTGATACATCATATCTAGCTTTCTACAAAAATGTGCATGACATGCTAAAAGGCAAAGAAAAAGAAAAAAAAAAAAAAAACAGTCTAAAGAAACAAAGCTTGCATCAGAACCGTGCTACAATATAGCAGAGATGTTGGAGTTATCAGACCAGAAACTTCCAATAACAATAATTACAAGTTTAAGGCTCTAATGAAAAATTAGACAATATTCAAGAACAGGTGGGTAATGTAAGCAGAAAGATGGAAACTATATGAGTTAAAAATAAGTGGTGGAAATAAAAAACACTGCACAAATGAAACTGCTTTAGTGGGTTCATTGTTAGACTGAATACAGCTAAGGAAAGAATCAGTGAGCTCAAAGACATGTCAGTAGAAACTTCTCAAGCTAAAATGCAAGCATTAAAAAGGACAATAAAAAATGAACAGAACATTTAAGAACAGTGACACAATTTTAACTGGCATAATATACATGTTATTGAAAAAGAAAGGAGAAGGAAGAGAGAGCTGAAGAAATATTTGAAATAATGGCTGATTATTTTCCAAAATTAATGACAGACACAAAACCATAGATCTAGAAAGCTCAGAGAACACTAAGCAGAATAAATACTAAACTATCTACAATAAGGCATAT
>NW_012098777.1:497861-506380 GCF_000951045.1 Mandrillus leucophaeus
TGAAAGAATAATAATGAATATTATGAACACAAATATTGAGTCCCATAAATTTTGATAACTAAGTTGAAATGAGCCAATTTCCTGAAAAATACACACAACCAAACTCATGTAGGGAAATGTCAATAACCTATCAAAGAAATAGAATCAACAATAATCTTCCAAGAAAGAAAGCACCAGCTCCAAAGAGTGTCACTGGTGAATTCTATCAAATATTAGAGAACAAATGATATCAACTCTATACAATGTCTTCCAGAAAATAGTGAAGAAGATACTGCTTCCTAGTCCAATCCATGAGGCTAGCATTAAACTAATACCAAAACTATATAAAGATATTATAAAAAAGGAGAACTGCAGACCAATATCTGTCATGAATGTAAATGCAAAAATTGCAAACAAAATATTAGCAAATCAAACGTAGCAGTGCATAAAAAGAATTACACACCAAAACCAAGTAGGATTTATTCCAGGAATACAAGACTTGCTCCACATTTCAAAATCGATTAATATTAACCTACCACATTAACTGATTAAGGAAAAACATGATAATATCTTTAGATGCAGAGAAAACATTTGATGAAATCCAACACTCATTTATGATAAAAATCTCTCAGCAAAGTAGAAGTACAGAACGGCCTTCCTCAACTTGATCAAGGATATCTATAATAAATCTACAGCTAACATACATAAATATTGGATAATAACACATCCAATAAATTGATATTCCAGTACCCCATAACAAAAATGATAAATTCATAACTGCAGAAAATGAGATAAATTTCCCACGTAGAATAATTCTGAATAATTTATATAAATACTCTGCCCTCAGAGAGATGAAGCATAACTCCTTACTCCTTAGATGTGGACTGTGAATAATGACTTCCTTCCAAAGTGTGCAGAACAAAGAATGAGGAAAAGAGTAATTTTACAATGAAGAAACCTGTCAAACACTACCTCAACCAAGTAATCAAGGACAATATTAATATTTATAAATTATGTTGGTAGTTTGCATATTTGACATGATATGATGAAAATGGCACTTCCTCTCAATTATTAATGACCCTATTCTTAGCATGAAAGAAAAAAGACAATGGAAAATCCTAGCTGAAGGACATTATATAATACAACTGAGTATTCTCCTCAAAACTGTCTAAGTCATCAAAAACATGGAAAGTCTGAGAAACTGCCATGCCAGGAGGAATCTGAAGAGACACGACAACTAAATGTAATGTTGTATACTGGATGGAACCTGAAACAACAAAAGCAACAGAAAAGTACAGTATGTAAGAATTAAAGAAATCAAAGAAAACTATGAACTTTTGTCAATAAAAATGTAACAATATCAGTCCATCAATTGTAACAAACACATGAAAGTAATATATTAGTAATAGGGGACACTGAGTATGAGATATACGAAGCCTCTCAGTACCATCTTCTCAACTTTTCTATAAATCTAAAATTAATTCTATTAAATAAGGCTTAAGGGTCTGTTTTGAGTTATGGTGTTACCATTTTCTATTTTGAGACTATAAGCTACTTCATCTGTTGAAACTTCACTTTTCTTTCTTGTAAAACAAGGATAGTAGAAAATATACCTTATAGAGTTGCTGTGAAGATTAAATGCTATGTGAAGCTTTTAGTAGAATGTGTGGCATATGATAAACACACAAGATTAATGTTTTTATTATAGCCAAAAAGGATAATATGTGAATCCTGTAGGTTTTCCCATAAAGGAAGAGAGAAATTGGTAATGTGATTGATTTATGAGCAGTTTCTCATTACTAAGGCTGTAAGTTAAAAAAAAATCATTTTTTTGTTATTTTTATATTCATTTATTATCCTGTTTTATTTCGATATAACACAGATAAGTTTTATTATTCTTTTACTTGGATTGTGACTGTAATGGCTTTGGAGCTGAGGTAGTTGAACTTCATTGTAAAGATAGTCTCAGAAGGATATCTTTTCACTGGCTGGAATGGCACATTGGTTCATCTGTACTCTGAGTCTTATATCCTATACTATATACTACATACCACATACTATATACTACATTTAACATGCCCTTTATTCTAACAGCAAGAACCTTTGTTGGGCTACTTACTAGCCATGGCCAAGTATATGGTACAAGTAAAGAAAGATGAGGTGTACATTTTATTTTCTGGAATATACATATTTATCTAAGAGAAGACCATTAAGATACCTGATTGCTAATTTAATAGGATTCATTCCTGAAATCCAGTGAAATAACATGTTGAACACCATCAATCGGGCAAATCTTAGCCAATCCTTTCTTCCTGGATCTATTTTAAGTTATTCTTAGTAATCTACACTATCTTTCCAGCCTAGCCATTTCTTTGAGGGCTGTTGATAGCATAAATAAATTTCCAGTTCACAAGTCTTTTATCAAAACTGAAATAAACACAGACCCACTGTTAGAAGCTACACTTTCTGGCAGCCAGTGTTCTGCAAATAACTGGTACTAAGCTAGGATTATTAGAGCCAATATATTAAATGAAACTAGGAGCTTTGTGAGCCACTTTGAAAAATAGTCTTTCACAATTAAGAAATTTTCTCTAGATTATACCTGCAAAATTCAATATTGATTCTTGTATAAAGCTTCTTGAACCCCTAGCATGGAAGAATCAATACTCATGGCAGATTATGTATAGTAGCACTGCATGCATTATACAATTAACTCAATAATACACATTAATTTCAGGTCAGCAGACATTCATCAGCCAATGCTTTCTTAAATGTGCTGTATAAAGCATGGACAAAATAACTTAAGGATCACTTTTGGAAACAAAAGTATAATTACCATTACATTGTTCCTTTTTGATAGAAAATGTATTCCTGCATTTAATTATTCATTAAAAATGTCTGTTTTCTATCTATAAGTCATGGTGTAAGGTAACAAAGTTACAACTTAAATCTCATTGTCTATTTAGCAGCTCATATGTATCTCACTCACTATATTGTGCTTACATATTTTAAGAGCATAACACATCCTCCTTCATCGTTTATAATAATGTTATTATAAAATATTCCAAAGAGAGTAAAGATACTGGGAATAGCATTGAATATGTGTTCCACTAGAAATAATTGCTACACTAAAACAAATAATATTACACATTATTTTTCTAATGAGTTTCAGTTTAAGAAACTGAAGTTCCTTGAAGTCTGGGAAATAAATGCATTACCCACAGATACGGCTTCCTTCCTTCCAATATCCTTGAGGAAAATCATTTTATTATTTCAGTGGGAAAAGACTCAACATAGCTGTGATGTTGCTTGCTGAAGTCTAAAGCCACCAGATTGAGAAGATGGCCCAAGGAATAAACAGAGCCAAATATCTTGTGGGAAAATGAGAAATAAACTTTAAATCTGTCCCAGTAAGAGTTTATTTTATTAATGGCTTTGGATTAAAAAGTGAAATGCTGTATTGTATTTTTAGTAAACAACTACAAAGTTGCAGAATTCTTACACAATGTAGAGACACAAAGTGAATATGGGAGTGAGCAGAGATCACCCTAGGGGCAGAATTTCAGGAAATCACTTTTGGATCAAATGACACAGACCTCCAGCAATAGATACAAAGGAACAATACTCTGGAAAGAAGTAAGGGACAACTTGTTATTAACCAGAGGAATGAATGAGAGCTCAAATTTGACATGGGATCCTTAACTCCATGGTTTATCTTCTGCTCATGCCTTCGCTAACATAACTGGTAATTTCAATAACTCCAAGTCTCTTTTCAATAGTCTACACAAAGAGGAGGTCTGGATGTGTACATAATTTTGATTCTTCTTTGAATGGGTTTAGATATTTTTCTTTAGAACTATCTAATGTGTATTTTCATACATTAGAAGCTGTTAAGCCAAACAGCTTTCAAGCTACAGCCCTGGCCGCAAAGCATTCTGCTTCTGTATGAATTTTGTTCTAGAGTTCAAATTTTTTCCTAAATTGGCTGTATATCATTCCAGTTCTCTCACTGGGCAGTTTAATGTGGAATCAGTGCCAGGTGCCACTGCTGTAGTGTGTCCTAGACACCAGAACCTGCTGCAGTCCCATAAAAAGAAAGGAATGGTTTTGTTTCTACTCCACTCTTTAGCTGCTTCTGTGTGACACACTAGGTGGTTCCTTAACAGCTTAAATTCCAGCATTACTTCTCACTGGTCCCTCTAAAAACCCAATTTAAGAAATAAAAGTCTTCTAACATCAAACATTTAAAAGAATCCTCAATCATGCATGATCAAGGTATTAGCACTGACTTTACCCTTCTACAGAAGAAGTCAGAAATGCAACCTAAAAGATACCTGGATTATATAAAGTGATGTAATTAGAGCATGATATTATAGTTTTAAAAGATTCCTTGAAAAAGTTTGCTACACATTATAATGACAATATCGCAAAGCTAGTAGTGGATATTCTTGAATTATTGAATGACAGTGTATTTTTCTCTGCCACTTTCTCTGTAATTTTACGGTAATTGATTCCTCAGTATCATGTTCTAATGTAGATACAAGAAAGCTCTGACACAGTGAGCTGAGGTATGATATGTGCTGAGAGTCACTTTAGTTCTCTATAAAGCACTGTTACATGCCACTTGTTTACCAGCATGGGCCAGCATTTCTGGAGGGGCATAGTCTAAATCACTTAATCATCACAAGTACCATATGAGTAGGTGACTTTCTTATCCCCAGCTTAAAAAAGAGGAGCCATAGACAGTTCAGGTAATTCCATGGGGAGGCTGGGATTTAAACTCCATGAATGATAATCTAGTCGGTGGTATCTAAAATAGAGGATGGCACGTGGTGATGTTTAAAAAGATTAAACTCCCTGAGGATGGAAAATACAACATTCCTAGCAACTAGCTCTATACTTCAAAGATAGTCAATGTCTGATTTGTTTTTCCTAAATAAAGGTATGTTTGGTTAAATGCATGAACTGAAGTAACTTATTGTCTGCCACACTGGCTATGTATGATATAAGTGATATCTTCCCAATGGTGACTGGAGATTAGACTGTGTCAACAACTGATGTACTCTACAAGGCGTGGATAAATGATTTTATATATATATGTGTGTATAAGTATATATACACACACACATATATAAAAAAATATGAAATTACATATATACATATATGTGAAATTATATATGAAATTATGTGTATATATTAACTATATTTTCATATAAAAATGAAATTATATATGTGTATTGTAAATATGAACAGTTTATATATATTTCATATTTATATAAATATAAAATTTCACCATGTGCTCAATGTATAAGTAATTTCTCCAGTGAGAAAAATAATAATGGGATATTTCTTTCCAGTTGCTTATTATTCTTTTCCTAAGCTGTGAAGGCCAGGAATATGTCATAAACTCTTTGAAGCAATATATTCTTGAGAGGCATTTTGGTTACATCTTTAAAGAAGGAATAAGTGTTATTCCATCAAGAAATCACACCATGCAGTCACAGCAGAGTTTCTGGCAATATCAAGTTTGTGATAATCATAATGCAAAAAAATTCAGTTACCTTAAGTACCACTCCAAAAAAATCTTTGTAGAAAATATTATGGATAGAACTTCAATGATTACTAATTAAAAAAAAACTAATCATCTTTCATCTTGAATTTTTTTGACCATTATTGAACATTCTTGAGACATTACAAGACATATTTTCTTTTATACCATTATTGTTGAACACTCTTGAGACACTGAAAGATTCTAAGGCATTCTGCTCCAGACCTTCAGCTGTAATACAAATCTTAGGCTTGCTTTACATGAATAATTATGCAGGTTCATTTGAATGTCACTGACAATTGATGAGCTTCATTCGAATAGGTCAATTAAAAAACTCTTCCCAATTTCAGTATCTGCACAGTACTTGCTGCATTTTTAAATTTATGCAGGGTGATGCTTGAGCTATGCTAGGTCTAAAAGGTTTCCCTTTTCTACTCTATTTTCCTTCAGTCTCTTTTTCTCCATGCAAGAAGCAGTATAATCCTTCTAAAACAACATGAAGTTATTTTATTACCACAAAGCATATAGTAGCTTCCAAATATTACTTAGAATACAAACGAAGTCCTAATCATTGTGTCGAGACCCAAGATAGCCTGGCTCCCAGTCACCATTCTGACCTAATCAACTCTCACTTCCCCTTGCTAACTCTCTCCAGCCATACTGGCCCACTTGTTTTTCCTTGATTTAACAACTATGCTACCACCTCAGAGTCTCTGTACTTGCTGTTCTTCCTGGAGCATTTATTCCCCAGCTTTCCTTAAACCCTAGAATTTTCCCTCAAATGCTACATTGTTAAAGATTATTTCACTGGTCACCCTACTTGATAGTATCATTTGCTTTCATCATACACTATTTCCTTGTCCTGTTTTCTTCTGCTTCAAAAAAACCTATAACCATCTGATTAATACCTTTAATTCAATATATAATTCGAGTCCCATACTATAATGTGAGCTCCAAAATTAGGGAGGTATGCACAGATTTATAAGGCCCATAAGAGAGCCTGACATGGGCTCAGTAAGTATTTGTTGAATGAATAAACAATAAATGAATTTTTTAACAGCTGTTCTGCAGATCTGTAACATGATCTTCTGCTTCTGTGACCATGGATTACCATGGCTACATGTTATGGATAGAACATGTGTTCTATGTTACTTCTTTTGTTAATACAATATACAGTCATGCATTGTCACTCACCAAGGCTGTTTTAATATTAAATTTGAAACATTCAAGAGTCTTCACAATAAAACTCCGCATAAAAGACAAAATTATAATTTGTCATCTACAGTTTCCACAAAAATTGCTGTGCTCAAATGAATATTAAAACTGCAATGTAAGTAGCAAAGCCTTTTGCAGACGGCTGCTCTTTTTATGAAACTTAAATCTTGGAACAATGACTGATAGTATAAAGGGAAATTAGCTTTACCCAAGATTTCACAAGTTCATCAAAAGCTTTATTCTTTAATAAACAATAGCAATGAGTAAGGGTTCTTACTGTGGCAAAAGTCCAAATCAACATATTTTTAGAATAACAAAGTTTTACTTTTAGGTGTTTCATTATGAGTCTCTTCATAATAGAATAACTCTTTTAGCATCTGTTTGCCAAGGGATGAGCTTACTGAAATTAAGATTTCTAAAATTTTCCAAAATAGTCATTAAGCTCTCTTACTACCTTGATAATATCACAACTGGAACTTGTGACTTTCTCTCTTGAGACTATTTTAGGGATCTTCAAATATAGCTTCCTAAAATCCTACACTGTGTCTTGTGTTTTACTAAACCTTATGCTCTACAAGGGAAGGGACCTTCAGTGTCCTGTTCTGCACTAAATTTCCAGCGCCAAACATGGTGCTTATGTAGTGAGGTTAGGCATAAAATATTAACACATCTTTATTTCCTGGTAAGTGGCTTCTTTTCTGTTTGTCAAAGGCATGCATATGACCACATAGAGAATAAAGATATTTATTGAGAAAAACAGTTAATACTTTTTTACTTTTAAAAACAGGTTCTGCAATCTAAGAATAAAAATAATATTTCTAAAGGCCAAACCTAAGACAGTGGATAAAATAGGCTTATTTAAGGGAAAAAAAAATCATTCAAGAATCCAGAACAATGCAGCAAATTACACATGAAGTAGAACAATAGATTTGGAAGAAAACTGAAGATGACCTAGATTAGCCAAAATCCTCACAGATACTCAGATAACCAGTGATGGTTCTGATAAAGGAGTTGAGTGACCTGGACCTTCATAGAGGTTTCTGGGGCTGGTGATAAGGGTTATGTACCTCAGTGGACCAGAGTTATCATTGAGAATCTACCCCACTCTTCTTTCTCATGTGTTGTCAGTGCCACATTGCTAACTGAAGACAGAGTTCACTGCAGACATTCCCTAACTATTCAAGGGAGCATTCCACTTAGCCTGTGCCTAGGAGCTACTTCACCTGTTCAGCTCATTCCACCACTACACACCTACTTTCATCTAGAAAACCTCGAGTGTGTCTCCTGAGATTTTGGTGAGCCCCATCTGAACATCCTGCACGAGCGTCTTAACTACAATGTCTCAAGATACTTTTAGGTACCGAAGTAAAGAAGGATGGGGTCCTGGTGTTCATATGGCTTGTGATAATGTGTAAGAGAAACCTGAATTATCAACACCTGCTGAGATGAAAGAGTGATAAAATCTACCCCAGTACACCTCACATAGGAAAGGGACTAAGAGGTCGGGTGCGGTGACTCACACCTGTAATCCTAGCACTTTGGGAGGCCGAGGCGGGCAGATCACGAGGTCAGGAGATCGAGGCCATGCTGGCTAACACGGTGAAACCCTGTCTCTACTAAAAAATACAAACAAAAATTAGCTGGGCATGGTGGAGGGCGCCTGCAATCTCAGCCACTCGAGAGGCTGAGGCAGGAGAATGGCGTGAACCCGGGAGGCGGAGCTTGCAGTGAGCTGAGATCGCACCACTGCACTCCAGCCTGGGCGACAGAGTGATAC
>NW_012098777.1:506430-512091 GCF_000951045.1 Mandrillus leucophaeus
CTGCACTCCAGCCTGGGCGACAGAGTGATACTCCATCTCAAAAAAAAAAAAAAACAAACAAAAAAAAAACGGACTAAGAATATTTCCTAAACATTCACCTAATATCTTTTGTGACTTTCTGTTCATATGCACATATATAGAAATATAAATATGCATTATTTCTCTTCTATATTCCATCTTGTAATGAAAATGTTTTAAAGTGGTTGTGAACACATGTTTTATGTGATGTAATATGCATACCGAGTTTTATTTACCTCAATTTCAAAGAATAAATTTCAGATTTAATTAAAGCCTATTGTGCAGCTATACTTTACCATTCTGATTATAAAATAAATGAAAGTATGCCCTTTTTTCTTAAATAGAGAAAATATATATATATATGTATGTGTATATATATGTGTGTGTGTGTATATATATATGTGTGTGTATATATATGTATATACGTATATATATACACACACACACACACCTCCCCAGGATGCCTTTCCTTAATATTGTCCTTACAATGAGCTAACATCACAAACTTTTTCCTCTTTGAATGTTTCTTTTTTCTTTCAATAGCTATTGCTATTTAGAAGACAACTGTATCACAAAATTCGCTTTCTGTCTACACTTCATCGTTTATATTTCCATCAATAAAAAAGATGTATTGATCACTGTCTCTTCAGAAGGTACTAGGAAAGACATCGAAAAAAATCTTGTTTTGAAAAATAGAATAAACATGCTGTTTAAAAGTTGCTTTTATTCTTATAATGTGTAACATTTAAACAACAGAACAAGAATGTAATCTGATTGTTGGCAGTTACTGCATTAATTATATGATCACCATTAAAATGTGAATTTTAAACATATAATGGCAAGCTGATGTGAACAAAGGTAACCCACTGAGGCCTTAGAAACTCTCTTGTTTGTTTACAATGGAAAACAAAACAATTTGCTTCTATTTTGTGTAAAATGTAGCAGTCTTGGAGTTTTATCTCCTCAAAAGAAATTCATCAAAATCAAATAATTTTTTTACCTATTTATTAAACTTGAATGTAAGTAACCACTATTTCAGTGGTGCAGTGTTCATGCATATTGAGTACATTTAAACACAACATACTGTGTGTTCCATTTTTATCTAGTCTAGTAACCTAGAGAGTGTGAATCATATTTACTCAATAGCTTTATATTACATCTCAGAGAAAACAGTGGGAAAGGTGGGAGGTGGAAGATATACATCCAAAATAATGTTGAAAAGTCTGTACACATTTTTCAAAGAACTTGCAGTTAGTAGAGTGCATTGAATCTTGAACATCTCAGCAACTTTTTCTCAGTTACTCTAGTAACATTTGTAAACTCATTTTGCAGCTCTGCTCTTTTTTGCTCTGCGTGCTGATTCCCCAGCTGTTTGGTCTTCTGCTATTACTTATTTCAAAGGCATTTGAGCTTTCTTAAAAGGACAGCAACAGACACAGAACTGAGTGCCCGGGTCCTGGGGTACACACTTGGCTATATAATCAGCCAGTAGCTTACATTGTTATAGATGTATATTTATTAATATGAATATGTAAGAAGATATATATTGTACTTATATTGGACAGACATAAGAGTATCAAAATAAAATCTATTCTTACGGCTTTATGTTAATATTTGATTCCCAAAAGGACACATAATAGCATCAGCATCAGTCTTTTTTTTTTTTTTTTTTTTTTGAGACAGTGTCTTCCTCTGTCACCTAGGCCAGAGGGAGTGGCCCTATGTTGATTCATTGTAGCCTCAACCACCTGGGCTGACACAATCTTCCCAGCTCAGTCTCCCAAGTTGCTGGACTACAGACATGTGCCACCATGCCTGGCTAATTTTTGTATTTCTCTTTATTATTATTATTATCATTTTTATTTTTGTAGAAACTGGTTCTCATTATGTTGCCCAGGCAGGTCTCAAATTTTTGGGCTCAATCCATCTGCCCACTTCAGCCTCCCAAAAAGCTGGGATTACAGGTGTGAGTCACCATGCCTAGCCTATTAAATTATTAACAAACATAGGACTACATGGTGCAAACTTCCCTGTCCTGGCATATGACCCTATGCTCTTTGCCACAATGAAATGGATGTGTATTTACAGAGATTCTAAAGCAATCGATCAGTACAAGTACTCCTTATTCATTTGCCTTAGTATTTGTTTTCTAAATGACTATTATTTTTCTAATCTAAGTACATACATTGTTTGCATTTTTTGATTAAAAAAATCTAAAATATTAATGAAATGTTCAAGCCATTAAACATAAAATCTTCCTCTTAACTACCTCTTGGATTTCTACTTTTTCTAATTATATAGATTATTTTATGTGTAGCCATTATTTCTACCAAGGTCAGTTTTCCCAGGTCACAATTTGCAGACCTTATTTTAATCAGGAAGCCTTTTTTCAGTCTAATTTGGATTTTACCATTTGTGGTTTTCTTCAATGCCCATTTCATTTTGTTCTGATTGTGACTCTGACATAAAATGTTTCCAAGGTCAATATTTATAACATTCAGTGATATTAACAATATGCAACAAAAATTTACAGTGAGGTTTATAAATGCATATTTATTATATATGAATATGTAAGAAGAATCCTGTCATTTTTACTTAATTATAGCATAGTGCTGACTATATAATGAGTTTTCTACTTGACTAAAATGATTGTTACCATTAGACATGAAGTTTATTAACTTCTTGTCTGTTCACTTTAGATTTTTTAATGTATTCAATTGCCCTTCTACTCTAAGAAATTATTATATTTCTATATTCCTCATATTTCTTTACTAACGCTTTTGCCAATATTCTTGATTTCAAAATTCCTTACCATTTTCAGGACATTCATAAATCATTTGTCCTAATTCTTGAAACCTAGCAAAATTCTGCTGTTATTTTTCCTACTCCTTATTATAGTTTCTTGTATTATGTACCTTATAGCATACTATTTATAATTGTATAATTTTTAGAATTTAGATAGACTTCAATCAGTCATCAAAGGTCTGTCTGCTATGAAATAATTCCTAATTTCTTTATGAAATGCTCAAAGCTCAATTCTCGTAATTTCATAGTCCCAAACAGACCAATAGAGAAGTCAACTCCTCCTATATGTCAGTTCTGTTGATTTTGAAGCTATCCCTCATACATTAATTGTACCTTTTTCCTCAGGATAGTTCTCACAGGACAGGGATTTAAGCTTATCATGATAATCCTTCTGGGAAAGTACTTGGGTCTGTGAACATCCATTAAAAACCTGGCAGGTAGACCTGATCACTGTAGGTTTGAACACTGAAGACAGAAGTTATATTTTGAGTTCTTATGATTGCAGGTGATGTTCTATGTTCTCACTCATAGGTGGGAATTGAATAATGAGAACACTTGGACACAGGGTGGAGAACATCACACACTGGGGCCTGTCATGGGGTGGGGGAAGGAGGGAGGGATAGCATTAGGAGAAATACTTAATGTAGATGACAAGTTAATGGGTGTGTCACAGCAACATGTCACATGTATACATATGTAACAAACCTGCATATTGTGCACATGTACCCTAGAACTTAAAGTATAATAATAGTAAAAAAAGCATTGTTCTAAGTATCATCAGGGAAATAAACATGGTACTGAGTTGTGGAATACTGTGGAGAGTGTGAGGAGGGGTGGGGTGATCAGATCATTCGCTAGAAGTAATGTTTAAACTGAGATATAAAGGATAAGAAAAACATTGATAAGTAGGAATAAAGGGAGGGGCAGGGTTCAGGGGTAACCTCTGGAAAGGATCTTTCCAGGTACAGGAAATCAAACATGCCACAGTCTGAAGTAAGACAGCTTGAAAAATGGAAAGACAACCAGTGGGCTTCAAGTCTCAAGAACTGCACAGGAATGGTGTGAGATCCTGGGAGCCAGATGATGCAAGGTCTCTAGAGATGGCACATGACATATAACTTTGTATTTAATTGCAATGTGGAGCCTTTAAGCAGAAAGTGACATAACCTCTCACGGAATATCACTCTGACTGCTGTATGAAACACAATTTATAGAGTTAAAGATAGGAGCTGGAGAATGTAGATTATGATGAATGGCCAAACAAGCATCCTGGTAATGGGGTGGAAGAGAAATAAACTAATCCAAAATATATTTGTTGGGTAGAACTGACCAGATTATATCTCTAGACTTTGACCTCCTGAAAACTTTGAAATTCAGGCCAATATTTAAAATTGTCTTTTAAATATCTTTAGTACAGGTGTTTTCTAGGTACATAAAATTCAACGTAGTCAACACCACATACGAGATAACATTTGCAATACTGTTTTTCTTCTGACATTCTCTATCCCAGTAGTGATTTCCTACCTTATGAAATAAGAGTTACATAAAATATTCCCTTCCTCCACTTACTACAGTCAAATGGCCATCAATTTCTGTCCATTTCATTCTCTAAAGCTCTGAAATGCAGACTTCTCTCTGTTCTTCATCCCTAGCACTATTATGCTTTATCTGGATAGTGGCAATTATATCCCACAAACAGCACTTTCAACAGGGAAAAAAAAAAGTCGAAGTGTTCATTCAATCCCATATTCTCTCCAAATTGTACCCAGACTGCATACTACTGAATGGAAAAGTTGGGGTTAATTCTGTAGTTGAAAGATCTAGGAAATCATAATTTCTTTTCTCTCAACAGCTCAGGACAATTGCTTTAGAGCTTTGATAAAAGACAAGTATCCACTGCTAAAGTTTGCTTCCTTGATTTTCCTCTTTGTTATATATTAATGCCATAACACTTAGCTTTAAACCACATAGTTTGGATGCTTCCCTGTAATATCAGAATCACAGTAGTTCCTCCTCTCCAGATCTCCAGATCCTGTGAATCTACCAAACTACAAGAATTAGGGCTCACCGATAAAGACAATAGCAAAAGCTATATGCATTTATCTCTTAACCAGTTTTACATTTTTTGGCTCCTTAAGAAGATAGTATAATACACCTGGATGGTTATAGTTTGGCAATAAATATTAGGTATATTTGTGCTAATGTATCCATACCATATTTTTGTGGTAAAAATATAAATTCTTGGAACATGTCATTCAATGTACTCTGTCAACTTTAGTGAAGCTAATATAACTGAAGCATTTGTAAACAAACTTTAAATTTTCTCTGTTTTGAGAAATATATATTTTTATATTCAACTTCTGATCATAAAGAAATACACATTTTAAAAATAAGCTACATAAAAGAGACCACTTTTCTTAGTGCAAATATAAAGTTTTCCCAAAATAATGTATTGGCAAACACAGGTCTTTAAAAAAAATTAATTTCTAGATACTTATTTGTATTTTTTACTTTTTCTAATATAAAAAAAGGCAGAAGTTAATCAGAAAATTTAAAAGAGAGGAAGGCAATTCACCTGGCTCTGAGAGAAAGTTTAGTTAAATCATTTTCTTTGTATTTTATTTGTTTATTTATTTATTTGTTTGTTGATTTTTCAGAAGGAATCTCTCTCTGTTGCCCAGGCTGGAGTGCAGTGGCACAATCTCAGCTCACTGCAACCTCTGCCTCCTGGGTTCAAACGATTCTCCTGCCTCAGCCTCCTAGCTGGGATTACAGGTGTTCGCCACCATGGCCAGCTAATTTTTATAGTTTTAGTAGAGATGGGGTTTCACCATGTTG
>NW_012098777.1:512141-531873 GCF_000951045.1 Mandrillus leucophaeus
AACCTCTGCCTCCTGGGTTCAAACGATTCTCCTGCCTCAGCCTCCTAGCTGGGATTACAGGTGTTCGCCACCATGGCCAGCTAATTTTTATAGTTTTAGTAGAGATGGGGTTTCACCATGTTGGCCAGGTTGGTCTCAAACTCCTGAACTCAGGTGATCTGCCCGCCTTGGCCTTCCAAAGTGCTGGGATTACAGGCATGAGCCACCATGCCAGGCTGAGAGTGAAATCATTTTAAAGACTGGCCTAACTGAGGAACTTTATTTAAATGGAAGTTGATGAAAATCCCCAGTGAGATGTCTCCCACTGAAACAACTTAAAAATCTCGGTGGAAATACGAAGTGGAAATTCTTGCCACCACTAAATTCTAGTAATATTGGAAACCTTGCTCCCAGTAGTGAGAGAGATTTCCTGTAATTACAAGGTTAATAGACCTAGACTAGAAAACACAATATGCAGTGAGACTCTTCAGCCAGGGCAACTCTAATAGAATAAACATGTTAAGGTAAAAGGTAGCATACACTGTTTGCTTAACCCCATGTCTCTTACCTAGTTTCCAAATAGTAAATCCATATTAACAGCTAAACAGTCATCTACAAGTACATGTACAAGTATTACTCTGAAAAGAGCATCTTAATTCTCTTTTCTTCAGCATGGTCTTTAACAGTTCTTTTTCTTCAAACATTCCAGGAAGCACCCAAACCATCTGTCAGTAAGTTTAGGAGATAAGAATGGGCAGAAGTTCATTTTATCTAGGGAGATGCAGTTACCCAAAAGGTAAATAGGTAGAGGGAAGAAAGCTAAGAGAGAATTGTAGTTTAGTGTATATTTGACAAAACTAACATGCCATCGAACTAGATTTTAGGAGAAAATACCACATGACCTTGAATAGTTGCAGCAGACGAGGGAGTCATAAACACTGAGTATAAGATTAGGAGACATATACATCACCCCACTTCTGAGCTGAAGATTGGAGGAAGTCATATGAGTGGAATCAACAGCAAATTATATACTTTGATTATTGTCAAACAACAGGTTCGCCTTTCAGGCTAGAAATAACACTGTAAAATAGATAACATGATTCTAACATATTACCTTCAGAAAAAGGGAAAATGAACTTCATTCTAAAGGCTTAGGAAAACAACATGCTTCTTGAATATAGGTAAGCACAAGAGAATATATTAGAAAATTGCCTGATATTTAAAGTTCATAGAACAAAAAAATACGTAAGTTTAAAAGCTTTTATTTAAAAAAATTAGCAGAAACTCAAAGGAAAAATGTTTTAAAAAAGCAACATTTAAGACCAAAAAGGAGATGTTGGAGATAAAGAAATATTATAGGAAATCCAATAATGCAAGTACAAAATTAAAATCTATAATTGATACTGTGAAAAAATACAATTGTCATTTTCAAACATTTAATTATTGATGGGAAAGACAAATTTGAGACATCTAGATTAATTCATGAAGATAAATATTTAAGTGAAAATACAATATGGAAGAGGTTTACTGAATTATAAAATGACTAAGTACACTAGAATAAAGGCAGTTTTCAAAGACATAATTTTTGACTCTACCTAACTAATGAAAATATTGCATAAGAAAAGTTTTTAAAAACTTAGCATATTATCAGAAAAAAATAGGGAGAAGACTCATTTTTAGACATATTCTGGATATTTTTAATATTTAATAACTATACTTATTTGAGCTCAAGACAGGAAACTAAAGCTGTATACAAAGAAAATAATCACACTGACTTCACACCCCTCTATAGGACCAAGTTTTAGAATAAATTTATGTTATAAACTGAGTTTTGAGAGACAAAGATTAGAAAAGAAAAAATTTAGAATTATGAGTTTCCTTTCATGTACAAAAGAAACTTAACAATATTGTCACTTACATAGGAGCAAAAATAAATTGTTCCAGTACCATATTTAGTTGAAAACATGCCAATCCAACTAAAAATGAATCCATCAGAGTATCTTGATAATGGAAAAAAATAGATTCAGATTACTTTGTGAGACTACTGAAACCAGTTAAAAATGTTAATTAAAAATTTGTTGCAAATAGTAGTGCAAAGCTTGATGTAAGTGTCAAAAGTTATTCTTAAAATTACTTTAAAATAAATATTAAAAAAATCTTAATTTAAATCCCTAGATATTTACAAAATCTAAGAAAGCTAAGTAGCACCATACATTTGAAGAATATCTACAAAAGGAAAGATCCAGACCAAAAGAATGAAATATTAATAAGTACCATCAAGAAAAGAGAGGTGATGTAGGAAACATATAACATTACAAAACAATCATAGCATGCTATACAGAATATCCTCAAAAGAGTCCTAAGAAATTAAAATACAGTGGCAGAAAGTTCAAAATCAATAGAACGATGGAAGATAAATTTGCGGAAACCTCCCAGACTATACAACAATAAGATAAAAAGATAGGAAATAGACACTTTCCAGAAATGACAAGTTGCAAAAAGTTTACTCCCTTGAATATTTCAGGATAAGGAGAGGAGATATACATATCTCTTAAGGGAATATACTGATGCAGTAGTGATAAGTACTATAAGCAAAGGAGGAAAAAGAGAGATAATTGTTGAATCCATGGAGACCAGAAAGTTGTATGAAAAAGGAAATATAGGCATCATATACTAGATGGTTTAGTAATCATTAAAATTTATATGACAATAACATAAAGAGTGACTATGGAATTAAATATGATGATATAGTAGAAAATAAGTATTGGGCTGAAAAGTCTGCAAGCTATGTAAGAAAACAAGCTTTTTCATATTTAAAAGCCTAAGATTATATATGTGATCATATTATAAAGAAATAGTAGTATTATATGTTATTTATTTACATATACATGTATGGAGATAAATATGCTAAAGAAGCAAACTATAAGAGTTTAACTATGGCCAGGCATGGTGGCTTATGCCTGTAATCCCAGAACTTTGGGAGGCCGAGGTGGGTGGATCACCTGAGGTCAGAAGTTCAAGACCAGCCTGGCTAACATGGTGAAACTCTGTCTCTCACTAAAAATACAAAAATTAACTGCATGTGGTGGTGGTTGCCTGTAATCCCAGCTACTTGGGAGGCTGAGGCAGGAGAATCGCTTGAACCCGGAAGGCAGAGGTTGCAGTGAGCCAAGATCCTGCCACTGCACTCCAGTCTGGGCGATAAGAGCAAGACTCCATCTCAAAAAGAAAAAAAAAAAAAAAAAAAAAAAGAGTTTAACTACATTTGGGGAATAGTAACGGGGATAGGGAAGCACTGGATGGGTAATTGCTAATTTTATAGAATTTACAGCATGACTTGATTTTTAAACTATAAGTATACAAAATTTTGATAAAAATGAAATGTCAAAATGATACTGAAAAGAAACAAACCAAAATGTTAACAGCAGGGAATCTAGGTGGTGAGATCACGAGTGTTTAATTTTCTTCACTATGCTTTTCTAGATGGCTATACTTTTCTTCAATGAATCTGGAATACTGTTATAACCAGAAAGACTGAAAAATCACAATAATTGTGATTGAAAATATCTTACTATTATGAGCAAATTATGACATTAATGAAGATGAATAATTTCTAAAAACAAGAAATATCTTGATATTTAGTATGTCTTATGAGAATTAATATGTATGTAAGGGAAAAAGCATTGTTCTTTATCTGATATTTTAAAGACTGTTAATAATCAAAATTTGAAGATTGATCAAAGTGAATAAATGGGTTTGACATCTTCTTAAAAACATTTCATTTTAATTTTTCTGTACACTTTTTAAAATGCTGAATATTAGTCTCACTTCATCAGTGTGAGGCATTTTCCTCTAAGTGGGAACAGATGGGTTTTATTACTAATTCAGTAGATTTTTTTTCCCCCAATAACACAGACTGACGCTATAAGTGGGATTTCCCAGGCTTATTTCATTTTTGGCCATATGTTTAAGAGAAATTATGCTTACTCATAAGAGACAAGGAGGGATGCTAAGCAAAAATGGACTTATTTGACATGTGAAACTTATCGCAAAGGGTCTCTTACTATCATAAAGAAACATCTGCTCTCCGTGTTGTTCACTCAACTCTATGCTAGTTTGTCACGTGAAATACTGCTGCCATAGCTTTGCTTTTTCCCACACACCAGCAAGTATAATCATTACTGTCAAATGATATCATTAAATAAGTTTCACCCAAGGTTTCCTAAGTGGGCAGAGTAGCCCTGAGATTAAATAAATTTTTATGGGTTCTTTTACTAAATTGGAATATATATCTCCTAGCTCTCTAAAAATTGGAATATATATGCCCTCTCTCTCTAAAAGGATCTCCTATTTGCACAAATTCTATACTACTGAAGTATGCTCAACATGTAATACATGCTCAAGAAATGTTTAATCTTATATATAAGAAAATAATTAAAATTTATCAATTCATCAGTAAAACAAGCTTTTCAAAAAATTATTCTCATTGTTACAAAGTACAGTGGTGACTTTCAAATTCTACATTTATTAACCTTGATGTTAATCATCTATTTTCTAAATTTCTAGCAAATGAACTTTGAATTATCCTGCTCTAATAATTTTCTAGATTCTTACAATTGTCACAGATATAAAATGTCAAAATACCCCAATAACTCAAAATACCTCAATAACTTGAGTCTCACTTGCAAGTAAATTGTTCTGTCCTTTGCATGTGACTCTATTGTTTCAGTTATTCATGAATCTAAGATAGTGGTTTCCTTCCAGATTAATTATTCCTAGATGCAGGAAGGGAAACTCAAAGAAGGTAGAGACTGAATTGTATTTATCTGTATTGTGTTTGAGCACCAAGAAGCACCTGGGTTATAAAAAGTACTTTGTATTTCTTAATTAAAAGAATAGGCAGGGTATATACATTTATCTCTTTTCTAGTTTAATTCACAAAGGAAACAAGACACATTCAGGTGGTTTAAGTGGTACACAAGGGATTCAATAAATGCCATAGTATAATAATTCTGAGAAGATGAGTCCATTTATGTCAGACCACAAATAGAGAATTAATCATGTTTTTCGTTTTGCCCACTTCTCAGTGATTTCAGAATTGTCTTCAGCATTGTCACCAAAAGCTCAAGCCTGCCATTAAAAATGGAAATCTCCTAACAGATTCTGTAATGTAAAAACACCTTGGCAGGTTGTGTGACAATGTATTATAACGAGACATAGAAAATCGACATTTTTTGTCTTATTTTAAAGGGATGTATTAATTCTAACGAAATGGTGATTGGCTGGTGATAACATGTTGCCTAGCACATTACTTTGGTACTATTTCAGGACACTGTCTTTACAATTTTCAAAAAATCATTGAGCAAATCACAATGTGTACTAGTGTAAGACTGATTATGCCAGGAAAGCACTAAAGGAAGAGATTTGTTCTGCTTTGTTTTTCCCCAAAGGCATTGCTAAATTTTCTTTAAAGAAAAAGACCTTTGTTATCACATCAACCAGATATGACCTGATGCAGAAAAATTCTCTCTACTTCTTTCTTCTTTCTTCTTTCTAATTACTGCTTTGTCAAAACTACTGCTTCTAAACCATTCATAATGTTGTGGACTACTTCTGATTTTTCTGCTTGTATTAGATGTGTACGTGTATGTCTGTGTATCTCCTTGGACTATTTGTCTGATTCATTGAAAAGAATAGTTTTCTAGGGTTCACTTTCAGGGAATTTTCAATAACTTTTAACAACTATAGTGAGAAAATGTACGAAAAGGAAAGACTAAAGGGAGAAGCAGAAAGTTTAAAAAAGCAAATGTTACTGACAAAACCCCAAAAGCATGTAAATTTGAGAGAAATGGCAAACTAAATGCTCTTGTAATAGCTAACTAGGGTCAATTTAAAACAAAAATTGACAGTAGCATAATCAGAAACAAGATAATAAATTTCATCAATATATCACAAAAAAGAGTAAAAGTGGACATACTTTCCTTCTCTCATTATATTTTAAGTTCCCAATATTTTACAGAGCTTCTACGTATACCTCAAAATGTTTTTATCCAGTGAAATTAAATAGTACTGATAGGCACTTATGCCAATGTGATATATACATGAGTGTTTTCTCAGATACACACATACATATCCCTTAAGAAAGTTATGTATCTTTAAACATAAAAGTACAAAAGAATTCTATTTGATTTATTTATTTCACAATTAAAAGAAACTGTACTTCATAATATAGGGAAGTAGGCAGTTTGGTAGAAAACATGATTTTCCATAGAATTATTATAACTGCCCTATTGATGAGAAAAGAGAAAGAGAGGCCCAGAAACTCACTGATTTTCTCATCACTTCGTATCCTAAAACCAGGGCAAATCTTTAGATTATATATATTGAATAATACTTTAGATCATACATTGAATGATTATTCCACCTAACAAATATGGGTGAACTATAGGCCAGTATTGGAAATAAGGAGAAAAAATAAGAGGGCTGGATGGATGGATAGATGGATGGACAGACAGATCGATATTTCATATCTATATATCTATCTATCTATCTATCTATATATATATATAAAAAACAACATTATGGAATCATCAGTAAGATAGAAATTAAATTATATCGATTGAGTTACTATTTTAATATACTCATGATATATTACTGTGATTATGTTAAAAACAAAAGAGCCTTTATCTCTTACCATAATGTTGAAATATTTGCTGATGTAATAACATGTTGCCTGGAATTTGTTTTGCAGTAGCCCAATGGTACAGTGTGTGTATGTGTTGGGGGTGGGAGACGGAACAGATGAGCAAAAGCGGCTATATGTCAATGCTAATCAAAACTGATCCATGGGCCCATAGGGTTAACATAACTTATTTCTTTACTTTTGTGCTTATTTGAAAACTTTCATAATAAAACATTTTAGAAGTAACATAACACATTCATAACTTAATATGTACTTATAAATTTTTCAAAATTTAGTTTTTTACAATTAAACCCACACTATGTTAAGTAAAATATTTTGATTGTGTCTTTAAAAATTTTAGTTGGTTAACATTGAATAAAATAGCAATGAAAAATTGGAACAAAAAGTTTAAAAGAAAGGTTTAGCTTCTGGATACTTTGAAGGAAAAATGTGGTCTTTTCACATTGATAATATAAAAATAAATTAAAGGCCAGTAAACATATTTAATGTCAAACTATATACAAAAGGAAGTTTTTCTGTTGTTTTAACAATTTTTAACAAAAGTTGGTATATTAGCCATTCAAAAAAGTTCATGTTTTCTAATCGGTTTATATACTGCAATAAAATAACAATCTTTGGCAATGAGGTTGTAAAAATGCAACATTATTTATAAATAATAATCATTTCTAATAATTTTACTTTCATATCCTGAATTTCCAAAAATAACATAAATATTTCTTAAATCCATGAAACTACAGTTTTTCCACCTTTAATTTATCCATTTTTTTCTTTCAAGTTTGAAAATAATAATGATAAAACTCTTATCACATCTATTGATATGACAGTACATTAGGGTCAAATGTTTTTAACACAATACCGCCTACATTTATTTATTCATTTATTTATTTATTTACTTACTTACTTATATCCTGTCCAAGGTGGAATCCTGAACCTTTGGGATTCTTTGTGAGTTCTGTATCAAACTTCAGTGAACTGGAACATGTGAGATAATAGGTTGTTTATGTACTATAAATCTACTTACAGTGAGCTGGAAATGCAGTAGGTAATAGGTTGTTTATGATTTGCAAATCTGTTCAGTGAGTTGAAAATTTGTCAGATAATGGGCTGTTTATGAATTTTAAATCAATATTCAGTGAGCTGGAACAATGTTAGATAATGGGCTATGTATGAGTTGTAAATCTGTTTTCAGTGAACTGGAAACATGTTAGATAATGGGTTGTTTCTGAGTTGTAAATCTGTTTCAGTGAGCTGAAAACATGTTAGGCAATGGGCTGTTCCTAAACTGAAAATCTGTTTTTTTGTTTTTTTTTGTTTTTTGTTTTTTGTTTTAGTGAACTGAAAACCTATTTAATAAAACTCTTTACATGTTCTAAATCTGTTTTCAATGAGAATGAAATGTGCCACAATAATAGGTTCATGTTGACTAAGAAGATCCCACTTTACTGAACTAGAAACATGTCATCTAACAGACTCTTTATGAGTAGTAGATCTATTTTTCAGCAATTTAGATATATGGAATGATAACACCCTGTGTACATAAGTGTTGTAACATTAATCTATTTTCAGCATGGTTTTATTTGATTAATAATGGTTCTACTCGATTACAATTAATGAAGTGGAAAGCTACTAAAGGTCTGCTTTCAGTGATGCGGTGCCAGACCAACTTTGCAGTGTGCTGAGTTTTGTTAATGTTTAACAGTTACCAAGATCCCCCTGATACTCAGGAAATGCTGTAAAATATGTTCTGGCTTCAGTGTACTTATATTCAAACACAGATATGTGCTACATAAGAAACAGGAAACATTCAACATAGTAAATATAGAATGAACCCCACCTACAAATTTAACATAGGCTGAGATACAAAGGAAGATACAGAAGAAGAAACTTGAACTCTCACTGGGGAGACAACATGAACAGATACAAAACAATAAAATTTAATGTAAAAAAAAAATCCAAATGCACGATCAAAGCCAAAAACAAAACCAAAAAACTTTATATTAGGATTACAAGACTAGTGAGAAAACAGTTACAGGATGAGAGGTAAGAAATAACTTTTAAGAGTCAAGAAAAATAGATTATTTGGGGAGTAACACATTGATTTTTAACATCTTCTTTAACTTTCAAATATGCAAATGTTTATCAATAATTTCATATTTGTTAATAACTACTCTTTTGGTTTTCAGGCAATATTAGTAAAAAATGTATGTATTCTATCACCAGCCATTATTTAAATTAGTGCTTACTTTTATCAATGTGATACATGCTTACAGTGTTTTTCAAAAAGTGTATATTATTAGAAATCCCTCACCAAAAACCTATCATTCACTAATGTCCCACTCCTTCCCCTCAAAACAAAAACAAACTCTTGCTCAGAAAAGTGTTTTTTTTCCATTTTCAAAGTAACTTTTTCTGGCTTATTCTTCACATTCATAAATAATGTGCCCATATCTTACTAGTCTTTATTAATTTTAGACAGTCTGTTAAGTTAAACACCCACAGTTCTTTTCGCATACTTCCAGCATTTTTATATGTCAATTTTTATTGTTCATTGCAGAGACAAGTAGGATTTTGTTTACTTTCTTGTACTTTTGTGATTCCAGTAATTAAAAACTATTTTTTCACTTGCTTTATTTTCTATGTACTTATCTTTAATTCTTTATAAACGCTGTATCAGTTAAACACAAAATTATATTCCAGATGTTTATACATCATATAATCTATGAAAGCCATTTTTCTTCTAAAGAGCTCCTTTTCATATCTCCCAAACTCCTCCTCTGATCTGGACCAGGACTTTTCTGAGTCTGATGGGAAACTTTCATCTTGAAACAGAATTTTGTTTGTTTATGTGCATTATATGAGAGTCTCTTATATCCTGAAAATCATGTCTTTCTTTTCTTTATGTCTTTCTTTTACTAGATACACATTCTCCAACAGCTTTCAAAGAAAGGTACACCAAAGTTAAACATCCGGTGGCTGCACATGTCTGCATTGATTGATAATTTTACCTGCTGTCTTTCCAATTTGTTGCTATTTCTCATTAGTTTCTTCTTGTCTTTTGGTATTTTTTTTAACTCTCAAATTTACTGCATTTAGAAAAGACAAGCAGATAAATATATGCTTTTGTCAATTGTTTTCTTATTAATATTAATAATCATGTTTTCTCTTCTGCTTTTGTTAACTCCTAAGGTTTTTTTCTGTGAAATCCATTTTCCCTTCCCATTATCAGAGGCCAAAATTAGCTTAATCAATTCATAGACATATTCTTATGCCAAAAATACTAAATTATGTAGCTATCATTATTAGGAAAACGGTGAATAAATAGTTACCTACTCCAGTGTATACCTGAATGTTTCTCAGTTTAGCTATTAATTTGTACAGTCCCTGGGTAAAGCATGATATTAAAAACTTGCTAGGGATATAAAATAAAAAGCAGATAGCCTCAATTTTCTTATGGAGAAATTTCAATTAGAATACTGAAGGCCTATAGAGAATGGAATTACATTACCAGGATTTTGAGACCATGGATCCACAGAGAAAGCTAGTTTAAAAATTGGGCTGGGCATGGTGGCTCATGCCTATAATCCCAGTATTTAAGGAGACCAAGACAGGAGGATCACTTATGTCCAAGAGTTCAAGACCAGCCTGGGCAAAATGGTGAGACCCCATCTCTACAAATAATTAAAAACAAAACAAAACAAAACAAAACAAAACAGTGTGGTGGCACGCAGCTATAGTCCCAGCTACTCGGGTGGTTGAGATGCGAGAATAACTTGAGCCTGGGCAGTTAAGGCTGCAGTGAGCTGTGACTGCACCATTGCACTCCAGCCTGAGCAACAGAGCAAGATCCAGTCTCAAAACAACAACAAAATTGTCCACTGGATTAAATCCCATGAGTGAGCAATGTAGATAGTTTTGAACTAATTGTCCTCTGGTAATTACTCAATACTTATTAAAGTTTTAGGTTTGAAATAAGTTTGTTGTCTTTATTTCAAAATCATGCCATATTTCATATGATACACACTAAATATATCTCTGTTCCACATTGTGATACACACAAAAAGGTTTACTATTCTAAGTTGTATAGCATTAAAAAATATGAGAAATAAGCACTAAACAATTTACCTAATTGAAACAGTTTACATAAGTAATCTGAATAATTACCTGAATTCTCTCTTTTATCATTTAAACCCAAATATTATGTTAAAAGCTTGGAAGTAACTCTAACGAACAAGAATAAAGTAATCATATGGAAATATTTAGAATAGTATAACTTAGAGTAGAAAAAAAACTAGAAGAAAGGTAATTTCTAATCAACAAGGGAATTAATAAAACATGGTACATCCTCTATCTATCTATCTATCTATCTATCTATCTATCTATCTATCTATCTATCATCTCTCTCTATATATATCAACTATTAAAAGGAAAAATGCCAGTTCACTTGACTACATTTGAATGAGATATTTCCTGAGTGAGAAAATTAGAGATTGTAAAATGGAGGACAAAATAATCCACAGTTTTTATTTGTATAAGTATATAAACATAGGTGTCTATATATAATATATCTTATAATTACAAACGTTGAGGAAAAAGTACTTGAGAATACATAGCTGGTATTAACATGGGCTCCCTTTGGATGGAAGAGGGTAATAATACAAGGGAATTTAAAATGATAGAAAAAGAAGTAAAGCAATTAAATTATACAAACACCAAACTGAATTAGATAAAGATGAAAAAGTTTTAAATGATACAAAACAAAGGACTAATTTGTGATATGGTGAAAAGGCCTGGAATTTACTTGTTTCCTGTTGATGTTACTGAAAATATAATCTCAGTGGCAAAAGAATGCCATTTTCATTGAACTGGATATAATTCCTTGCACAAATAGAAAGAATTAAGTAAGAATGACTCTGAAAACTGCACAATATTCCCTATGGCAAACCATTTTTATCTTGGCAGTGAGTATCTGTTTTCAAGTAAAATTCAAGAAACATTGCCTTAGGTCTAAAATACCAATTCTCAGAGGTAACTTCATTCCTGCTGACAGAAATTTAAAATTTTTTACACATATAAAGGGGAAATTGCCAATGGTAATCATTTTAGTGAGGCAGCTGCAAATGCTTTAGATTGCAAAAGTACTGATAACAGAAAAGTTGTAGGGTAGTAACTTTTAATAATAATCTATTAGAGAAAATGTGTATAATTTCCAAATGGGTAAAGGGCTACAGTTAAGAAAGTGCACTAACTTTACAAAAATGCTTTTAAGTAAAACAACATGTAGCCTTCAGAACATGATTGAACAGCATACAATAATTTCAACTCAATGATATGTTAAATGGCATGCTATATATAAAAATATCTATAAGACATCAACCAATGGCTAATTTGTGGTTTTGGTATTTGACATTCCGAAATTCATTAAAATGCCCCCAAAATTCCTACTAAGATACTAAAAAGACAGTTTGGGGTAAATTACAGACTGTTAGAAACACACCATGTTGGAAATATGCTGGTCGTCATCATCATCCAGTATTCACCATCGTGGCATACAGAAAAACTACAATATGCCAGTGAATCATGCCAAGATCCACACGTCTGATATAAACAGAGGTATCATGCAGTACGTCCCTTAAATAAATGGGCTATGAGTAACATGATAATTCTTCTGGAGTAAAAATCAATCACCATGTCTGAAAAACAGTGAATAAGTTTGATATTTTGGTAAGATTTTCTTGTTTTGCCAACCATCTACAATGAGAAATGTAAGTTTCCCAAAATACTCAAAACTGAATACAGGCATACCTGGGAAATATTACAGCTTGTCCCAGACCACCTCTATAAAATGAGACACACAAATATCTGGTTTTCCAGTACATATAAGAGTTTGACCAGGCGTGGCGACTCATGCCTATAATCCCAGCACTTTTGGAGGCCAAGGCAGGCAGATCACCTGAGGTCAGGAGTTCGAGACAAGCCTGGCCAACATGGTGAAACCCTGTCTCTACTAAAAATACAAAAATTAGTCAGACATAGTGGCAGGCACCTGTAATCCCAGCTACTCGAGAGGCTGAGGCACGAGAATCGTTTAAACTGGGGAGGCAGAGGTTGCAAGTGAGCCAAGATTGAGCCATAGCACTCCAGCCTGGGCGGCAGAGCAAGACTTTGTCTCAAAAACAAACAAACAAACAAACAAATTATGTTTACACTATTCTATAGTCTATTAAGTGTGCAATAGCATTATGTCTAAAAAATGATGTACACGCCTTAATAAAAAAAAATACCTTATTGCAAAAATAGGCTAATGATCATCTGAGCCTTCAGCGAATTACAATCTTGTTATTGGTAGAGGGTATTGCCTCAGTGTTGATCACTGGTGACTGTTTGAGGCTGTGGTTGCTGAAGGCTGGAGTGGTTGTGGCAGTTCCTTGTAATAAGATAACAATAATGATTGTCACATTGGTTAGCTCTTCTTTCCATGAAAGACTTCTCTGCAGCATGTGATGTTGTTTGACAGCATTTTAGCTGCAGTACAACTTCTTTCAAAATCGGAGTCAGTCTTTTCCAATCCTGTAATTGCTTTATCAATTAAATTTACATAATATTCTAAATCCTTTGTCATCATTTCAACAATGTTCACAGCATCTTCACCAGGAGCAGATTCCATCTCCAAAAACACCTTTCATTGCTCATCCACAAGAAGCACCTCCTCATTCATTAAAGTTTTACTATGAGATTGTAGCAATTCAGTGTCACATCTTCAGGTTTCACTTCTAATTTGAGTTATCCTGGTCTTCCTACTGCATCTTCACTTACTTCCTCTATTTAAGTATTGAACCCCTCAAAGTCATCCATGAGTGTTGTAATCAACTTCTTCCAAACTCCTATTAATGTTGATATTTGTACCTCCTCCTTTGGATTACAAATGTTCTTAATGGCATGTCAAATTGTGCATCCTTTCTACAAAGTTTGTATTTAATTTGCCCAGGTTCATCAGAGGACTCACTATCCATGGCAGCTATAGCCTTATGAAATGCGTTTTTTAAATAACAAGACTTAAAAATCAAAATTATGTCATGATCCACAGGCTACAGAATGGATGTTGTGGTAGGAGGCATGAAAACAACATTTATCTCCTTATAAATCCCTATTAGGACTCTTGGGTGATCAAGTGTATTGTCAATGAGCAGTAATATTTTGAAAGGAATTTTTTTTCTGAGCAGGAAGTCTTAACAGTGGGCTTAGAATATTCAGTAAACCCTGCTATAAACAGATGTGCTGTTATCGAGGATGTGTTGTTCCATTTATAAAAGGTGGAGTATATTTAATATAATTCTTAAGGGCCTTAGGATTTTCTGAATGGTGAAAGAGTATTAATCATCTTAAAATCACTAGCTGCATAGCCCCTAACAACAGAGCCAACTTATCATTTGAAGCTTTGAAGCCAGGCACTGATTTTTCCTCTGTAGCTTTGAAAGTATCAGATAGTATCTTCTTCCAATATAAAGCTGTTTTGCCTACATTAAAATTTTTTGGCCAGGTGCAGTGGCTCAGGCCTGTAATACAAGCACTTCGGGAGGCCGAGGTGGGCGAATCATGAGGTCAGGAGATCCAGGCAATTCTGGCTAACACGGTGAAACCCCGTCTCTACCAAAAATACAAAAATACAAAAAAAAAAAAAAAAAAAAATTAGCCAGGCGTGGTGGCAGGCGCCTGTAGTCCCAGCTACTCGAGAGGCTAAGGCAGGAGAATGGTGTGAACCCGGGAGGTGGAGCTTGCAGTGAGCCGAGATCGTGCCACTGCACCCCAGCCAGGGCAACAGAGCGAGACTCTGTCTCAAAAAATAAATAAATAAATATAAAAATAAATAATAATAATTGTTGTTTATTGTAGCCACCTAAATCAATTATCTTAGCTTAGACCTTCTGGAAAACTTACTGCAGCTTCTATGTCAGCACTTGCTGCTTCACCTTACACTTTTACTGTATGGAGATGTCTTCTGTTCTTAAACCTCATGAGCCAGCTTCTGCTAGCTCAAACTTATCCTTTGCAACTTCCTCCTTTCTCTTGGATGTCACAGAATTTAAGAGAGTTAGGACCTTGCTCTGGATTAGGTTTTAGTTTATGGGAAGGTAATGGCTGGTTTGATCTTCTCTCCTGACCACTAAAACTTTCTCCATATCGTGTGTTCTTTGAAGGAACACTTTCAATTGTCTTCAAGAATCTTCTTTCAAGTTCGCAACTTGGCTAACTGGCACAAGGGGCCTGAATTCTGGCTTTTATTGCATTTCAACATGCTTTACTCACTAAGCTTAATCATTTCTAGCTTTTGATTTCAGATTAGGGACATGTGACTCTCTTTTTTTTTTTCTTTTTTACTTGAACACTTAGAGACGGCTGTAGGTTATTAATTGGACTGATTTCAATATTGTTGTGCCTCAGGGAATAAAGAGGCCTGAAGACAGGGAAAGAGACAGGGAAGGACTGGCTGGTGGAGCAGTAAGAACACACACAATATTTCTGACTGCTCATTTTGACGACAAGAAATTAAGTTCACTCTCTTGAGCGTAGTTTGTGGTGCCCCAAAGCGATTACAACAGTAAGATCAAAAATCACTGATCACAGATTACTGTAACAGATATAATAATAAGAAAAAAGCCTGAAATATTGCAAGAATTACCAAAATATGAAAAAGGTACACAACATGAGCACATGCTGTTGGAAAAATAGTGTCAACAGACTTGCTCAATGCACGATTGCCATGAACCTTCGAGATGCAAAAAGCACAACATCTGCACAGAGTAATAAAGCAAAATGCAATACAATGAGATCTCCCTTCTATCTATCTTGAAGAAAATAGTCATAAATTGAAGACATATTGTCATCTAGGAATTTGCTTGTTCAATTATTCTTTCCAAATACACCCTCCCAAAAAGACAAGGAAAAAATTAAAATAACAAAGGAAAGAAATCAAGGGAAAATAATTCCTTTTTAAAAATAGGAAAACATCTTTTAAAAAGTTTAATATCATTCTGATGGCACTTAAAAATGCACGACACTAAAACTGGTGCTCTAATTTTAGACCCCTATCAAAATAGAAAATATTTCATCATAATATAAACAGACACTTTTGAGAAATAGACTAATGAATCCATAGTATGTCCAATAACATACTATTTTTGTTCATCTCTATGCTTAATTTAGAAATATATTATAAAATAATTATATCCAATATTCTTAAGTGCTTTGCAACATCTTTCCCTGATAATCCAAGGTCATATGACTGTGCAGTGGCTTTAAACAAGCAGAAAAACATTATTAAAAAAATTCTGATATCTGAAATGCCCTTTCTTTAAAAAGATTAATCTCTCTGAAACAATAAAACGCAACAATATATTGTTTCATTTCACTATAATTGCCACAGAGAAAATGCAAACTTTAAAGAGTATTAGTCATCTTAAAATCACTTTCAGAGTTAAAAATAATCACTTTCAGATAAAAAATAATCACTTCCAGATTTAAACAACCAAATTAAGGCTATTTGATAGGAATCAGTAATTTGTGTCTTACAACCTTTAGAGATTAAAGCACTTTAGAATCAAGACCTGATTAATCATTTCTACTACTATTGTACTAATGAGAATAGCAAGAAAGTTTGTTTATATGTATTATTCCAAGGAAGGTCATGCTATGACATAATTGCACAATGTCAAAATGCAAATGTTTCATTTGGACATTATTTTTATTCATAGAAATTTAGACTAAGTTGTCAAATATTTTCTTCTCCTTTGAAATCTAAAATAACATAAAAATATGGTAACTGAAAAATTCATTCATATTTAATCATTTCAGGGAGAACTCTATTTCAAAGAAAAATAGTTTTAGAGTTCACAATGCAAAGCAGATTCAAATTTATACTTGGTCCAGAATTTTTCTACAACATAGACTCTATGAAAATAAACCAGCAACCATAATATTTGTAACTTTACAATGCTGTTATTCCACCAAGCCAATCTTCTGATAAATAATTAAATATGTTCCTAAATATAAGTCTTAATTATTTTCTCCTATTTCTATAGCCTATTTCAATGGCCACTTGTGCCCATTTTCTTTAACCAGCAGACTGGAAATGTGTTCATTATTAAAGAGTCTTTGGGGATCTAAATGAAAATATATTTCAATTTCAAGGCCACATATGGCCAAACCTGAGAAAACAACTTTACATGTAAGTTAAATTTACATGATGGCATATTCCATGTTAAGCAAGAAAATTGTGTATGTCATGTGGACAACAGGATCCTGAAACGCATACTAGATTTTCATAAAGTGTTGTTGTTCTTATGGAACTTCTTAAGTTCTTTAAGAATAATTTTAAAAAAAATTCTGGATAATCTACCAGAAAACATGACAATCATCCTTACTGCTAATCTAAATTTTAAAGAGATTTTTTTCCTTAAGTCTTAGAGATTCTCACTTTATATACTCATTCTCAACCTTATGCATTCCAAAATATCACTTCAGTGGAGTAAATTTTTTTTTTTTTTTTTTTTTCCCTGAGATGGAGTCTCACTCCACCTCACTGCAACCTCTGCCCTCCGAGTTCAAGCGATTCTCCTGCCTCAGCCTCCCCAGTAGCTGGGACTACAGGGGTCTGCCACTGCAACCGGCTAAGTTTTTGTATTTTTAGTAGAGGCGGGGCTTCACCATCTTGGCCAGGCTCATCTTGCTTGAACTCCTGCCCTCATGATCCACCCACCTCATACTCCAAAGTGCTGGGATTAGAGGCAACATTTTTTAATACGATCCATTTATTACAGACACACACACACACACACACACACACACACACCCCACAAATAAATTGCCTCCCAAAATGTTGGGGGAGGGCATGAGGAGTCTCGGCTTTTGAAGAGATGATTGTGAAGAAAATTTTAATAACCAGTACTGAAACTCCTCTGTCTTATGTAGTTCACTTATAAGCCAAAGAGTAAGCAATCCATACAAACAGACAAGTGAGAATGTCACTTGGCACAGGATTAATGTTTAATTATGATCTTTGTTATTACTTGAATAAAAAGATGATAAGAAAGATATTTGTATACCAATTTCATGCTCAGAAATTGTAAAATTCAGTTAAGCATTCTGATGTAATAAAGAAACTAACATTTCCAAGGGTTACTTTTAAAAAACAAATCATAGCACATTTTATTTCAAAATCTTGGCATTAAAATGAGGACTACTTGAAAAATGTTTCCTAAAAAGTTGAATGTATTTGTCAATCTACAAGTTACCTTATAAGTATCTGGGGAAAAAAGTTGGTTTTGAGATGCATAAGTGAAAATACCAGAAAGAAACTTCCTGTTCTGCCATCAGAGAATTATACCGTGTTAGGAATGAAGTCTCAAATAAAGCTAGCACACATTCTCCCTAAAGAACCAAACTTCCAACTCTTTTCCCTTGCATTAAGGCATAACATATTTTAAAAGTGTCTTGCTCAGATGCACAGGACAGAACATATATATTATCATATTCTCAGCAGAAATTTGGCTTCTGAGGTAACTAGTGTGTTTAAAATAAGGAGTTAGGAAAAATTTTTCAGAAAATTAGATGCATTGGCATGCTGTGACGCTACATAACATCTGCTTGCTGCTTGATGAGAGAAAGAACAATGTCATTGTCCTCATTGTTACCTCCACGCCTGGGACAGAGCAGAAAAGAAAGAAATATTGAATAAATGCATGAAAAATGCAGTGCAGAGAATCCACTTAGTTACAAACTAGAAAAGGTCCATATATTCAGGTTTTTAGCTATGATAACCTTGGCCTCGATACCACCCTGAGACATTAGGCAATAGAGTTGAACCATTTAAGTTTCATTCACCTTGATAAAAAACAAATGTTGACCTAATGAGCAGTTGATAAATGAGTGTACACCTAGGTTTGCTAAGGCTCCAAGCTAGAAAGACTGCTAGTAATGTTTACTCTCTTCCCATACACTTTGGATAGTATTGTTAGATTTATTTTTAAAATTCTGTTGCTTCTTCAAATAATTTTTTCTGCTGTACAGACTATAGTATCCTTGGTCAACTGGAAACATTTGAACACTCCATGACCTTTGTTTGAATATCTTTCAAAATCCATGTGTTCCCTCTTCCCTCCAGTACATAACACTTTTCCTAGTTACACAGATCTTTATATTCTCTTTAGCACATACAATTCAGCTCTAATCTTTTCTCTTTGCCTGACTCTCAGAGCTAAAAGTGATTTCTCCATTCTCTCAGAATATATGCTTTGTTTCTCTATAAGACATTAATAATATTCTGCCTTATTTTATAGTTATTTATGAACTTGGCTAATTCTCTTCTACTTTGTAATAGCAAAAGTTCCTGAAGTCACAAATCATACTGTGTTCTTTTGGGGTCTCCTTTATTAGGAAGTAGTGTTTCGTAACCAGTAGAAACTTAAAAGGTATTTAATGACTTAAACAATACACATGAAAACGGAAAATTAAAATCAGATTTCTTGTGGCTTAGAATATTAGGATATTTAGGGTCAAACATACATACATATTTATTATGTATTATTTCTGTCATTTTTTCGAAATGGTATCTGAATTTAAGTAAAAATATCATAATACATGTAATAATGGAGACTTACTACAGGTTTGTTTTTGTAATATGTCTCACATTTCTCACATTGATTGTAATTGGATGATATGCAGCTTAGAGGGTCATAATCTACACCAATTTTAAACAATTTTACAAGTGTAAACTGGTCTTCTGGATTTGCTATTGTTCATATAAATAGTCTCCTTCAAAATGTATTCCACAAATGAAAATAAACATAAATTTTCTCTATGTATTCATCCAAATTGGTTATAAACCTATGTCAGAATTTCTGATATGTCTCTATGCTTGCTATAAAATGTTTATCTGGCCACTATATGTTTTAGAAATAAAGTTCAGGCCGGGCGCGGTGGCTCAAGCCTGTAATCCCAGCACTTTGGGAGGCCGAGACGGGTGGATCACGAGGTCAGGAAATCGAGACCATCCTG
>NW_012098777.1:532228-594654 GCF_000951045.1 Mandrillus leucophaeus
AAATAAAGTTCAAGTAGTTTCTAAAAACTAGGGCAAATAGGGAACGCCACAGAGGGGTCTGTGAAACTGATCAGCACTTACACAAGGAAAAATTAAAACGATAAATTTTCCAGATAAGTTCTCTCACAAGAAAAAATTTAAAATACAGGACTAAAAATTGTATATTAAAGGTATTTATGTAAAACCAATGGGATAATGAAAGGATGAGAAATTGGAGTAGAAGACTGTTGTGAACAGCTTTAAATGACAGATGAAGAGATTTCCTTGGTTGAAGGTTTTAGGCACAGGGTTTCCAAGAGTCTGAAATAGGAATGTTATTTCACTGTATCATTTAGAGAAGAGAACTGGGTATCAGGGTATCTGCACTCAGGTGCTTGCTTTGTCATTTATAAGCCATTGATATGGTAGTGGGAATTTAATTTCCCAACATTTGTTTCTTTATTAGTAAATATTAATACCTGTTATTTGGCTCGTATAGGGATATAAAAAAATTAATGAGACAATAAAGACAATATTTTTACAAACCAAAAAGTGTTATTTTTTACACACAGTAGTATATCATGTTAAGAATCCAACAACTTGATTCTTTATTGGGTCGACAGATCTACAAGTCACACAGCCATATTAGGATGGGTTAATAGTAAGTGGAGGGAAGATCCTTTAGGAAGACTTTGTAAAAGCTCTGGGAATAAGTAATGATAAACTAGAAGAGTTTTAAAAAGAGAAAGAAACAGAAATATCCATGGAAGAGGAAATTAAACAGAAGGTGCAAAGGAAACTAATCACGTTCTAGGATTTAATTATTATTTTTCAATTAACATTCTGTAACTAATCATGAAGTCTTTATCAAGTGCTAGATATGCTGGAAACAAAGGAGTATATAACTGTTACTTTTACTGACAAGCTTTTGCCAGTAAAACCAATACAAAATAAATTGATTTTTGCCAGTCTACTATGGGATTCCTTTTAATTCTTTATTATTGGTTGTAACATTATAATAAAATAAGTTTAGGAACTGGAGTTTAAAGATTAAGGAATTTTTGTCCTAAAAATTGTTTAGATTGTTTCATTGTCCATGTCTTATAAATAGTTCACTCACATAGTGATAATCACACACATATTAATTCATATTACTATAGTTTTCATAAATTAGATATTTAACAATCACAAAATTAAAATAAATATTTTTCCTGCATTGAATCTTGTAGAGACATTACAATACCTTAACAAAAATTAGTCTTTTAAATAAAATAAAGTATACTTAATGTTAAAATATTTTCTCTAAATTTGGGTCTGGGCTCAAAACTTGAGAAGTAGCACACACTTTGGCAAACCTCTCTAAGAATGTTTCCCAATGGAAGTTAACGATATCACCTGACACTGGTAGATGATTAAATGTAACAATGTACAACATAGAAACAAGAAGACAGTAAGCATCCAATTTATGTTAAATGTATCCAAAGGGACTTAAAATTAATGCATGCATTTATATGCGTTGCTTCCTGAAACTTAACTAAAATTTTACTAAAGTTACATTAAAATAACTTTTGTGTAAAGTCATGAACCCAAAGCACAAAGAAAATTAGAAAAAAAAAATATATATATATATATTGACAAAAAAAGGTAGGAAGAAAAGTGGTCAAGTGATTTAACAGCCTCCATAGCTCAAAATGGTAAGATAAAGGCGAAGAAAGTTCATTTCCCAAACCTAATAAATTTGCAAGTAATGGATACTTGTAGAAATAGAGATAACGTAAGTGCTAAAACTAGAAGGATTGGTGGAAGATCTATTTAGGAGGTAGTAAGATCCCCAGACCCTCTTTATACTTTAGAAGGCTAGACCCTGCAGAGGATCCTGTATATAGAAGATTGGATATTTATTCCCTGAAGGGTAAAATAGAGGTTCTCTGAACTGAGGAACCAGAGTTACAGTTAATCTTTTTAAAAAATAAGACTTCATATACAAAAAAAAAAATAAGAGTAATTCAGTACAAATCCAGGCAAAGAGAATCCCTAGAATATGTTGAATAAATATTCCAATATTACTTTTCTGCAGAATATGTGTCTTGATAAAATTATGACATATTAGGATAAGAAGGGGATTGCAAATGGGGGTAGGAAGTCAATAAATAACGCATGAGGTCAATACATAATGCCTAAGGCTAAAGATTCAGGAACTGAAAATGTAGCCACGTTATTTAGATACTAAAGTAAACAAAGAAATCAGTAAAACACTTTAGAGCAGGTGCCTATGATAAAAGGATATAGGGCAGGCCTGCCATTTTTAATAAAAGTATGTTAGAATTACAAACATTTTAAATATATATAAATTGGTAGATTCATTTCTTATTGTAGTTATAACAAATTACCACCCCTTTGGTGGCTTAAAAGAATATAAATTTATTATTTTACAATTATAAAGGTCAGAAGTCTACAATCTATATCATTGGGCTAAAACTAAGGTATTTGCAGGTCCGTATTTCTTTTGAGGGCTCATTAAAAAAAAAAAAAAATCTGTTTTCTTATCTTTTCCAGTTTCTAGGGAACATGCACATTGCTTGACCTCTTTCTCCACCTTCAGATGTATTACTCGTACATCTGTTTTCATCCTTAACATTTTTTCTCTCTATCTCTAATGTTTCTGCCTCAATCTTATAAGGACTCTGTGATTATACTGGGCCCATTCAAATAATCTAGGATATTTTTTCCATCTCAATATCCTTAACTTAATCACAGTAGGAAAGTCCCTTTCATTATGTAGGGTAAAAAATTCACAGGTTCCAGTGATAGGACCTGGGTATCTTTTGTGAGACATCATTTGGCCTAATGCAGTTGTCCCTGGTTCTCAAAGATTTATATCAGCTCAGCGTGCAAATGAAGTGTATTCCATATCAAGGTCCTCAAAAGTCTCAAATCATGAATAGCATCAACTCAAGTCCAAAATCTCTTCTAATCTCATAAACTCAAAAATCTGTAATTTCATCATCTAAATCAGCTATGTTTAAAATTCTGGGCATGATCTATCCTGATCCAAAATTCCCGTCCATCTGTGGACCTGTAAAACTAGAAAATAAGTCATCTGTTCCCAAAATAAATGTGGGACAAGTATAGAATGCTAGTTATAGACATTTATGTTCAAAAATGGAGGAAATGGAGAAAATGAGTCACCAGGCTGGGCTCAGTGGCTCATGCCTATAATTCCAGCACTTTGGGAGGCCAAGGCGGTTGGGTCACAAGGTCAGGAGTTGAGACCAGCCTGACTAACATGGTGAAATCCCATCTCTACTAAAAATACAAAACTTAGCCAGGCGTGGTGGTGCGCACCTGTAATCCCAGCTACTCAGGAGGTTGAGGCAGGAGAATTGCTTGAACCCAGGAGGCAGAGGTTGCAGTGAGCAGAAATCGCGTCATTGCACTCCAGCCTGGGTGACAAAACGAGACTCCATCTAAAAAAAAAAAAAAAAAAAAACAGACAGAAAGAAAACAAAAAACAAGTCACCAGTTTCAAGCAATTTTGAAATTCAGCAGAGTAAACTCCACTTATTGTTAAAACTTGGGAAAATTTCTCTGTGGCTCAAATCTCTGCCTTCTCTACCTTTCACTCTTCCCTCTGAATTATTCTTCTCTTTTCATGGGTTTGCAGATAAATAGTATTACCAACCCGTTTCTTGCCTATAGAAATGTGGGAGTCTTACAGCCTTCTTTAATTTCCTTCTCTCTCTTTCTCTTACAGTCCAAACTGGCAATGTTTCTTCTGTTATAATATTCTCAAAAATCTTGTGGGTCTTCTTGTTTGCCATGGGAATTTGCACCATTAAACAAGAGGCTCCTACACAGGTATTTCCAGATAATCCCATCCTTATTTTTTAGCTTCTGCTGAAATGGAAGAAAGTATCCACGAGTCACATTATCACTTCAAAGAGCTCTCTATGTAAATGAACAGTTCTAGCTTTTCTTTCTTCTGAGGCACTAACAAAAAGTTGTACAACCATTCACTTTCCTAACAGTGAATCTTCTAATTTTAGTGTCATTTGCAATCTGGATAGATTGAGAATTTCCCAAATAATCAAGTCCTGGTTCTTTTTTGCTTAACAGTTATTATAAGCAGAAAGAAGGAAACCAGAACACATCAACATCTTGCTTGGAAATGTCCAAAGTTAAATATCAAAGTTCATTGCTTGCAACTCCTGCTCTCTATATAATGGCAGAAATCAATTTAAGTATTACAAACATTGCCTCTATAAAGTACATTTGATTAAGTTATATTATTTCAAATTTAATTATATTTATTTCATAGTATCTTAATGTGCTTAATCTCCTTTTTTCTAGTTTTCAATAACATATTATTCATTTCTCTCTGAGCCCTCATCAGCAATATTCTTCATGTCCACATTTCTAACAACAGTTTATTTATGATGATTTAAGTATTCTCTGAGATAATATAATTTTTTCTACCATGCTCTTTACTTCTGAGTTCCCATTAGAAGAATTTTAACATCTATATCTATGAACAGTCTATTCAAGGCAATCCAGGCTTTTTCTATTATTGTCCTAAAAGTTCTTCCAGCCTCTACCCAGTACCCAATTTGAAAGTCATTTACAGATTTTTAGGTATCTGTGCAAATAAAAAATAAGCTTCTAGGCCCCCAACCAACTGAATGGAACCCCATCTCAGTCAAGGGGATTCCAAAGAAAACTCAAAAACTAGTTCAGGCCCTGACAGAAGGGGAGGGTCCATACTTACCTCATTTTGGACTTTAGACATAATTGCCCAGCATTAACATTAAAACAATGATCCTAAGACTGACAGAAAGACTCTTTGAAGCAATAAGATACCAACTGCAACCTGCAACATATATTACCCCTAAATATGTTTCTTTTTTTTTTTTTTTTTTTTTTTTGAGACAGTCTCACTTTGTGGCCCAGGCTGGCGTGCAATGGGGCAACTTTGGCTCACTGCAACCTCCGCCTCCTGGGTTCAAGCAATTCTCCTGCCTCAGCCACCTGAGAAGCTGGGATTACAGGCGCCCATCACCACACCTGGTTACTTTTTTATATTTTTAGTAGAGATGGGGTTTCACCATGTTAGTCTCAAACTCCTACCCTCAGGTGATCCACCCACCTTGGCTTCCCAAGATGCTGAGATTACAGGCATGAACCACTACCTGAAATATATGTCTTTGAAATATTTTGGAATGGCCCTGCAAACCTCTAATAATATAACTAGCTCTTTCTCAGTTCAGGCCCTCCTAATCTCAAAGACATTTACTGAGAGTCAAATACCTTTTAAAGGTCTAAATAGGACATAATTGCTATCTATTATCTCTAAGGGTGACTATCTATGAGACTCCATCTACATAACAAGAACCTTGGTCTACACAACCCCTTTTCTTAACCCAGAAACTCCTTTCTATTGAGTCTAGATCATTAGATAATAATTGAACTCTTTCAACAAATTTTCAATCAGAAATTCTTTGAATCCACCTATGACCTAGCACTCCCCTGTTTGAGTTGTCTTGCCTTTCCCATCTGAACCAATGTATGTCTCACATGTATTGACTGATATTTTATGCCTCCTTAAAATGTATAAAACCACGCTGTAACCCAACCACCTTGGGCACATGTTCTCAGGGCCTCCTGAGATTGTGCCTCTGACCATGGTCACTCATGTTTGCCTCAGGACAAACCTCTTTAAGTATTTTGAATAGTTTGACTCTTTTCATAGACATTTGTTACAGCAGCACCTCACTTCCAGGATACAAAATTCCTATTTGTTTCTTGGAATTTTGTAAGAAATTACTTAGTGGTTTTATATAACACAAATCATCTCACAGTTCAAAAGGTTCAGTCTCACATTCAAGATGTCACCAGAGCTACTTCCTTCTAGAGACTCTGGGAGAGAATCTGCTCTTTGTCTTACAGCTTCTAGAGGCTGATGGTATTATTTGGCTTGTGGCCACTTTGTTCTAATCTCTGCTTTTATCATCATATTACCTTTTCTCGTTGCCTTTGACTTATGTGTCTCCTTGTTATAGGAAACTTGTAATATCATTTAGCGCATCCAGATTATCTAATCCAGGACAACTTCCCTTATTTAAAATCACCTGACTGTAGACTTGATCATATCTATAAATACCTTTGCAACACTGTTTAGGTTAGTGTTTTATTGAAAAACTGACTAAAGCCTAGTCAGGTTGACAAATAAAACTGACCAGCACATGTAGACAGAGTTAATAGTAATGGTAGAGTACTAATAAATAAAGTTGAACTCATTTGCCAAACATGCATTTTATGTTAACTTATGCCAAAAAGAGTAAGTGAATAATTCAACTAAAATGTGACTAAAAATTAAAAATAAGCATTGCCTCTAAAAAGTACATTTGATTAAGTTATATAATTTCAAATTGAATATTTATTTCATACTATTCTTAATGTGCTGAAAGTAACCAAATAGTCTTTAATTATCACATATTTTAAGAAAATATTTTAGTATGGGCAACATAGTCAGATTTTGCCTCTACAAAAATTAAAAAAAACAAAAAACAAAAAACATAGCTGGTTGTGGTGGTGCTCCTGCAGTTCCAGCTACTCAGGAAGCTGAGGAAAAAGAATTGCTTTAGCCCAGGAGTTTGAGGCCATAGTGCACTATGATTGTGCCTCTGTACTCCAGCCTGGGCAACAGAGCAAGACTTTGTGTCTATAAAATAATATAGACAGAAAGATAAATAGATGTGTGTATGTGTGTGTGTGTGTGTACACATATATATGTACATATATTGTAATTGCCTTAAAATGTTACTTAAAATTAGGTAAACATGAGGCTGTATTCTGCTCTCATTATCAATTGCTACCTTAATTTCTCAGTGACTCTGACACAAGTTAGCAGTATTGATGTAAGAAAAAAAAAATACAGAGAAGCTGATCTTTTTAAGTCAAGCTGTGAAAAATGTCATGAGGAAATTTAGAATTAATACAAAACTAAGGACTTATTTTCACATAAACAATAGCCCATGTTATTGGAACATTCCTGCATAGGAGTTATTCCAGAGTTCACAAGTATAAAAAATTTTCTTGACCTAGCTAATTTATGTCAGATAAAAGTGTAGGAGTACAATTTGCTTCCTACAGCATGTAATTATATAATAAATATGCCCTGGGTAGAATAAAAAAAGATAACAATACATATTTCTCTTATTCATATAGGAAAAATACCTTCAATTCATAGGTTTCAAAACCACATGCTTTAAAAATAAGAGATATTTTTTGGATAATCCTGCTGTTAAAATCTGACTATTGATTCATAAATTTAAAGCCAATGCTTTAGAATACTTTTAAAAAAATCACCCCATTAATTATTGTTTATGGCCTTCCAACAGATTATCCCATAAGACTTCAAGGCATGTAATCATAAAGGTAAGCATTTTGATAACTTCTCGTCACAAAATAAGTTTGCTGCTTTCATTAAAAATTTGACTTTTTGAATTTAAACAGACACTGCCATTTCAGAGTAAGAAAAGGAGGAGAAATTTAGTCTTAGGTAGATGAGATTTGGATTCTTAAAAATGATTTTAGCGAATCCTGTTTAAAAAGTATAGATAGATTTCTGTTTATTTAACTTATGGTTCCAGATATCTATCAATAAATGACTTACTCCCTTGTATTCTAGGACATTTCTTTTTGTTTATAAAGATTTTAAGATGTGAAAGGTCACAGGTCAAAAATAAATCAAATAATGTACAAATATGTATTATGCAATTATTATATATCAAATACTATCATAAACAATAGAGATACAGCAAACAACATTTTAACTCTCTAGTTTTTCCAAAACATGTTTTTCATCTCAAAATATCAATGTGCCAAAAACAAGTGAACAATCATTGCAATTTGTTTTTGGGTAATAGAAAACAGTCATACAATGCTGTCACTTCTTAGGGAAGAAAAGCTAGTTGTTAATAGAGATTAACAATGACATTTATACAAGTGTAGTCTGAGAACCAGGAGGAGAACCAGGATGAAACTGTGTCAGAGGATTGCAAGGAGAAATGTGTTTTCAGAAGTAGAGAGTAGTCAATTTCAACAGAAATGAGGTCATTGTCTTTGTCAACCACAGAGTCATCTGAATCTGTTATCAGAGCAATGAGGGAGTTTGTGAAAGACTGCAGTTATTCAAAGAGGGAAAAGAGTCAGTGGGTATAGATTACTTGTTGAACCTTGGCAGCAATAGGAAAGGTGGAGAGGACAATGGGATCCCCAAAAGAGATAAATTTGTTTATAGTTTTATTTTTTTAGTATGGAGGAGAAATGATCATTTTTGTAGCTTTAGGAGGAGGCTTACTGACCAGAGAGAGAGAATAAAAATACATACACAATGGTTTCAACAGCACAGGAGTAAGGTTTAGATTTGAAAGGACCCTTTCTCAACAATTAAAAAATGGAACTAGATGAAATGGGTATACACAAAGGTAACAGCTAACATTAGGCCAGTCACAGTGGTTCACACCTGTAATCCCAGCACTTTGGGAGGCCATTGTGGGTGGAACACCTGAGGTCAGTAGTTCGAGATCAGCCTGGTCAACATGGTGAAACCTTGTTTCTACTAAAAATACAAAAAAAAAAATAAAAAATAAAAAATAAAAACCTAGCTGGACATGGTGGCAGGCACCTGTAATCCCAGCTACTCTGGAGGCTGAGGTGGGAGAATTGCTGGAACCTAGGAGGCGGAGGTTACAGTAAGCCAAGATTGTGCCATTGCACTCCAGACTGGGCAACAAGAGCAAAACTCTGTCTCAAAAAAAAAAAAAAAAAAAAAAAGCCAACATTAATTGAATACACATACACACATGAGGGAGAATGAGTGGCATTGTTCTATGCACTTGTTGTGTTGTGATAGGTAACATTACCCCTACTTCACAGATGAGGAAACTGGGACATGCAGTGCTTAATAATTTGCAGAGGTCACACAAATAGTCAAAAGCAGAGCCACAATTTGAATCCAGGGAATCTTATTTTAGAGTCTAGATTCTTAATCACAATACTCCAATGAACCCAATTAAATCTGCAAGTGGAAGTGAGGCAATTTACTGAATGCCTCTATTTTTTTGCCTACAAGAAAAATAAAAAGACATTCATTGAGAATGGTGTAGACAGGTATGAAAGGAGTTTTAAGATGATGGTGAAGGAAATTATGGGATTATATATGTAAATCTGTGTGTTTGTGTGCTTTTTCTCTCAGAAAATATCTTTCCTTTGGAATAAGAAGCTAATGAAATATAATTTTAGGAGATATTTGTTAGAAAGATTCATGTTCCCAAATTTCATATTTAGGTTGTAGGGTTCATTTCTTATCTATGAGACTTTCAAAATCAGTATAGATTTTAGTGCTTTTAAAACCTCAGAATACATTAGCATTAAAGACTGGACAAGGCATTTTTTTCCCCTTTAAGTAAGTAAATGGATGTATTCTATATATAACTGAATGGCAATTCAACTTACATATTTTCCTCTAAAAATAATTCACTGGTTCCAGCCTTTGAATATTGCATTAGTTTGTTAGGGCAGCCATAACAACAACAACAAAAAAAACAGTGATGGGATTGCTTAAACAACAAAATGTACTTCCTCAGAGATCTGAAGGCTGCAAGTCTAAAACCAAGGTGGTAGCAAGTGTGGTTTCTTCTGAGACTTCAATCTCCCTATTTTTTTTTTTCTTTTTTGTTGGAATGGAGTCTCTCTCTGCCACCTGGGCTGGAGTTCAACAGCATAGTCTTGGCTTACTGCAACCTCCGCCTCCCGGGTTCAAGTGATTCTCCTGCCTCAGCCTCCCAAGTAGTTGGGATTAGAGGCACCTGCCATCATGCCCTGCTAATTTTTGTGTTTTTGTAGAGACGGGGTTTCACCATGGCGGCCAGGTTGGTTTCGAACTCCTGACCTCAGTTGATTCGCTTGCCTTTGCCTCTCAAAGTGCTGGGATTACAGGCATGAGCCACCATGCCCGGCCAGGCCTCTCTCTTTTGCCTGCAGAGAGTTGCCTTATTGTGCCCTCACAGGGTTCTCCCTTGGTCTGTGTTGCCTATTTCCCAATTTCCGGCTATTATAAGGATACTAGTCATATTAGATTAGAGTCCACCCATTATGACCTCATTTTACCTTAATTACCTTGCTAAAGGCCCTATTTCCACACACACTCACATGCAGAGGTACTGAGAACTAGAACTTCAACATATCAATTTAGGGGACCATAATTCAGATCATAACAATTTTTTTTAAAGCCCTTAAGTTTCTATTCATCTGTCTGGTCAACGCCAAAGTGGAATTACTTCTAGAGAAGGTTTTATACTTTCCTCTTCTTAACATCGTGATCATTCTGAAATTTAAATGAACTAATGTTGTACATTAATGAACTAATGATGTATATTTAAACACTAATATTCATTGTTTTTTACTAGTAAGTAGAGAGTGAAGTGAAAACATGGTACATTTAGTGTTTTGGGAATCAAGGAAAAAAAAATTAAATCAACCCTTCTGTGCTGTAACTTCGTCAGAATGTGGCAGCTCAGGTTTCCGTTAGCAGCCAGAGCAGTCAGTTTCAACTACCCCTTTACTATGGCAAATACGTAAGTTAAGCATGAAAGAACTGGAGAAACTGGTGCCTGAGTATAAGGGTCAGAATATGGGATCAAACCCACCAAGATCCCACCTGGGTTTTCTCAGATCCTAAAGCAAGCTTGTCCAACACACAGCCTGTGGGCCACAGGTCGCCCAGGATGGCTTTGAATACGACCCAACACAAATTGGTAAACTTTTTATGAGGTTTTAAATTTATTTTATTTTATTTTATTTTATTTATTTATTTTGCTCATCAGTTATTGTTAGTGTTAGTAAATTTTATGTGTGGCCTACGACAGTTCTTCCAATGTGGCCCAGGGAAGCCAAAAGATTGGATACCCCATGTCTGATCCAATAACAAAATCATTCTTACACATACACCTTTGTCCCAGGGCCCACTTAAGATTAAGAAACTTTCCAAGTCTCTAGAGAAAGCTTTCCAGACTCCAGACCATAAAGACTAGGCAGAGATTAAATGAAACACTCCTGCTTGCTACTGCTGAAACAGCACCATGCACTCCCACACGTAGGCATGGAGCTTTAAATGTATATGTGTACCAGAGAAAAACTTGTAACTTTGAGTTGGTCTTGAGTTGGTCCAACCTTCTTGTTGGTTGCAGAAATAGGCTCCCTTTTTTCCCAGTTGGTCTGCATCTTGTTATTGGACCTCGAGAACAAGCAGCTGGATGGGCCACATTAGTATGGGAACAAGAACAGCAATAAACTTTGTCCAGTGGCTACTTCAAACTGAACTAAGATTTACTTTACCTTTACAATGAAATAACTGCTGGCTCTCCACTGGACCTGTTTATCTGGTAGGCACTGTAGTAAGCATAACATTGTCATTCTTTTCATTAATCCTCATGAATTGATGCTATTTTGCCCCTAATTTTAGTAGAGCTTAAGAACATTGCATCATAATGAGTGATGCACTTGGATTCAAATCTAAGTCTCACTATTCCCAAAGCCCATATTTTAACCTTAACAGGCTTACCACATATCTCTAGGTATCAACGAACATTACATTTGTGAGGAGTGAGCTAATGTGACCTAGATCTCATCACAAAATGAGTTAGACAAACCTCTAAAAACCTAATTTTGTGATGCCATAGGCAAGAAAAAAAATGAATATTATTTGTATATCTTTAAATATGATTTGCACTTTTTAACAGAAAATACTAACAGTCCCACAATCATGCAGATTACACTATTGATTTTGTGGGACTTAAATGGCAGTGCTGTGTGAAATGGTTTGCTGCATTAAATACATTTGTAAAGCTAAGCAATATGGGGCATAAGTCATGGGAAAATAAACTCCATAAAAGTAGCTCTGTCAGCATTATTGAACAAAGTTGTTAACACATTCATGATGGGTACCAAAGTAAGTTTAATTTTATTTAGGGCAGATGTTTTCCATGTGACTATGTTTTGCTGGAATTATATATAAATTGCACTATTTCAAACTTTCCAAATGAAGAGTGCTGAAGAAACACCAAATCACATATTCCCATAACACTTAGCATATATTAAATGCACAGTAAATATTTGCAGAATAAATGAAATAAAGAAAGAGGAAAAGAAGGAATAAATGAGTATCATCTATTACTTCATTCACAGCTAAAGTCAAAAGAATAATAATTTATATTAAGAACACTTTCATATCAGTGAAATAAAACTCTCCAATATTGTCAATAAAAAAATGAATAAATTTAATCTCTATGCATTTCTAAACCTGATGCAGAGTACTTCTGTTAAAGAGATGAGTGCAAGGAATATTATTACTTATAAAATGACGTAACTTTTAATATTTGTCTTAAATAAGACTAAGCTGACGCTGTTCTTGGTAGATACTAAATGAACATTTGGCAAATTGAATTAAATAAGTCAAGAATAAAAATGATAATTTAACAAAAAAAGACTATAGGGAGGTAATAATTTCAGATTGCAATGGTATTTTGTACAAAAATATTATACTACTTGGCAACTAATTGTGATTATTTCTCCTCTATCATAGATTTTAAAAATACTAAGTTTAAGCGTTCATCTTTTGTTGGGATGATTCAAATCAACACACTAAATTCATTTCTAACTTTACTACCGAATGAATTATTTTTTTTTCATGGAACTCAATGCTAAAGAAAAATGGGAGTACTTCTGTGCACTCACCAAGTAAGGTAAACATTCATATAGATTAGATTCATGTGCTATGACTAAGAAATTTCATGCACAGGAGAAACAAGAAAGGCATGTGTGGATGTAACTATATGCCACATTCTGAAGTCTCTTCTATTTTAAGAAGATATTTGTCATCAGATGATTTTTATGTAAGATGCATGCTTGTTGTCTTAATATTATTTTCAGAAAATATTAACAACTTTAAAATATTACCAACTGTAAAACAGCCATCTGTTTCATCCTCATGGTTATTTGTCAGAGTTCATTACAATGCGACAGAATGGGCATTTAGGACCATCTACTCTATAAGCTTCTTTCATCATCATGGCTGGAGGAGATTTCACTTTACTGTGTGTGCCTGTAAAATTCTGTCTGTACTCACACCACACTGGTATCACACTAACCTGTGGTTATTTCTGCTGCTAAGATTTCCTCTCCTACTTTGTACATTCCATGTGAGCAAGCATCTCAACTTTCAGAAAGCATATGATTTCTCCCTTTATGAATATGCATTGATTGCTTATTAAGTCCCAGGAACTCCGTGACCAGGGTCAGAGTGCCCCAAAAGCATTTGGAACAACAGTCAACAGAGTGTCCTGGAGACTTGCCTTGAGCTGGGCTGGAGGTATACTGATGAGCAAGGCACAGTTTCTGTACTTATACAGCAGAGAATCTATTAGGGCAAAAGAAAAATAACAATATTATAATAAAGTTAGGTGCAAAGTATTTGTGGAAACTGGAAGACACATTTTTCTCTAGCTTGCGAGTATTGTGTGTGTGTGTGTGTGTGTGTGTGTGTACACACCTTGTAGGTGAAAGAAAGAACTAAAGTGAACCTAAAGAACAGAATGTGAACCAAGTGAAATATAGGCAAGGAAACAGTACACTCAATGTTTAACCTGATGTAAGAGGCAGAATGGCCCAACCAATACACTGCGATTGGCAGAGTAGATATGCAATAAATCTGATGTAGAATGTTTACTTCAGATATACATTTTAGGAAATATGAGCCTGATTCTCCCTTATATCTGAATCGGAGTAGCTCATACATGCAAATTACACAGAAAGAAAACCCTTCATTAGAGTACATGTAGAAAACTTAGTCCTTGCTTTACATTTTCTTCAGTTTAAATAAATAAACCTTTTGTCATTAATACCTATTCAGAATGGCAGACCATGCTAACGCAAAATTGCGGGCTTTGCCATTACTTTCTTTTTCTAAACAGAAACAAAAGCAAAAACAAAAAAACTTTATTTTACAAAGAACACAACTCCTTTTGACACACAAACACACACACATTCCAAGGAGGAGCCCATTAAGAACAGTAGCAGATTGGGGAGAGCAATGGGGGGCTTACTGAACACCGGTCTGTGTATCCCAGATGAGGGATCACAGGAAATGTTTTATCAGATATGACTTTTCACCTCCAAGACAGGAAAAGAGATCTTGACCTGGAAGCCTGCCCACCTACAAGGCAGAAAGCTCCACATACAATCTTCGGCATCGTCAAACTATCCTGTTTCAAAGAGCATCTTGGAATAATGGGTTATCAGCTGAGGTGGGTGGTGCCAGCTGGGGTCATAGATCATGTCTCCTGGTGGGGCACAGCAGACCCAAGGTTTGAGATCTTGAGAAATGTTCCCCTGGATGTCGTCAGCATCACAGGGATTCCTTTGATCTGCTTTCAACTCCAAGTCCCAGTCTTCATTAAAAAGATTCAGGCTGTTCCCTGGGTGGACAGTTTGTCCCTTCTCTCAGCTCCCAGGTATTCCATCAGAGTCCCCCTCATTCACAGCAAATCCTTCCTCTTCAGAATGGGTGCCCCCCCGCCCCCTGCCCCCAGGCTGGACGGTCATTAGAGACGCTCTGTGCTCCCTGGGCTAGTCGATCCACTGCCTTCTCAGTCTCTCTCTCCTGACAAGAGTGGTCAGCTGTAGCAAAGCCAGCCTCCGGGCTAGGGGGCGCCTTCCACGCGCTAGGCAGAGGCGGCCCGGAAACAGCTCAGCGGTGCCCTGCAACTGGGCCCTGGCGGACTGAGGATCCATGCCCGGCTGCCCGCGACTCGCCCCACTGGACGTTGTAGGCCACGTAACACGCCTTTACTTTCAATGGCAAAGCCCGCAATTACTTTTGCACCAACCGAATACATACCAATATCAGTCTAAAATGTTGCTATTTTTCAAATTTTCTCCCTTGCATTCTGAATAGGTATTTTAATAATACCAATGGAGATAAATCAGAGAGTGGGAAAAATTTTATTCATGCTATGTGAGAGGTATTTAATCAATTACTGAATGTGGCTTCTGTGTACAAATGCATGGCTCAAGCCATCTTGGTGAAACATTACTTAGAAAATTATGTTTCTTTTTTATTAATTTTGAAATCAGTGCTCATCTTCTCATTGAACCCTGTTCTCTAACACTGGCAGAGAAAGATGGTTAATGTAGATGTCTTTTAAATGGTGACTAAATTAATTTCATTTCTCTGTATTATTTATCAGACTAACAGGTACAACCAACAGGCATTTTCACAGACACTTGCTGTTCCAGACCTAAGCACTCCTGTCACCCTAAGCATGCAGGATACCATCAAATCACCTGTCTTGCCAATTCATCTCACAATGTCTAGCCCATCCAAATCCCAGTTTTGTGAATATAACAAAAATAGAGAAGTTTTTGACATTTTCAGATATCATAGATTACAGATAAATTTTATTCTTAGCTATCATTCTACACATACACATATACGTTTCTATTATTTTGAAAGTTGAAAGGGATGAGGCAAAAGAAACTTATTAAAATTGTGTTTTATTATAAGATACAGACATTCTTGCATTTCTAATGCATACTTATTTACCAACATCCCTTCTCATATTCTTAATTTTTAGGCTCTGATTGTCTCTATATTGGCATGCTAGCTAAGATAAATTATAATCTGGACCCAAGATCCAAGGGGTTGGAGACAGAGAAGTGTTTGGATCTTTGGAAAATCAAATGCGTCCAACAGTAGGAACATATTCTGTCATCTTGAATATATCCCTTTCTATTGTCTTTTCATCTCTACCCCCTTACTTTTGCTACTCATGCATGAATATTCCATTGTTAAAGCATGCATTTCTTCTGTCACCTAGTTTTAAAAAATCTCCTATAGTGTCCATAGCATGTATCAGTCATGTGCAAATGTTCAATAAACACTGTGAGATGAGGAGAGAACTCTGGAGTCCTAAGTCCTTCTCATTTCCCTAAGGAGAGGGCCCCTCTACTTGCTTCATTCACAATATTTGAAAGTTTGAACAGCAAGTACACCTGTTCTTCAAAATCTTTGTATGCTATGGTGGTCATTTTATATGCTAGCTAGATTCTATTAATTCATAGTGATGAATAAAATGGATCAATAAAGAAAAATAAAGATGAAGACTCAAAACTGTTTATGCTAATTTATTACTAAGTCCTAGACCTTGTTCCAACCAGCATGTATTAACTTGTTGAGTCTTATCATGCTTTTAATATTGCTATTAACATAATCCTTATTTCTAAAAGGGAAAACTGAGGGAATGAGAAGTTGAATAATTTGCCTAAAGACACAGCATGTAACTGGTGAACAGGAGAAGAGAGGCTGGGTTGAATCTAGATAAAGATTCTGAATCTAGAATCTTTGCTTTTAACCAATATTCTATAGTTAAAACTTTCCCATATAGGTTCATATTTCCTTCCCTGATGAACAGTTCTGTCCAACCAAACAAACAATATAAGTCAAAGAATTGCTTTTACTCTGCAAATGGAGCTTTAAGATAAGTCCCCTAACAACCTAATTACATAGCTGACACATAGTGAATTCATAATAAAAGCAATTCTTAAAATTATCTACTAAGTGGCAACTTCTATTTTTTATTAGAAGGGGTGCAGAAAAGAGTATATCCAATGGACCCTGTCTAGAACAACTTAACATATCATTGGGGAGATCTTATAGACAAAAATGATACAAAAGGCAAGCATGCATTAGGTAGCAAATAAGGAAGTGATAAAGATATTCAGCACACATGACAAGTTCTGAATGGTTTTAAAAGAGGGAAATCACTGTGGGCTGTGGTGCAAAAAAGACTGAGCTTCATGGTGTGAAGGGATTTGAACTAAATTTTACAGATGCTCCAAAATATAGACCACTGGGAAGGCCATAAAGTCCTTTCCATTCTAGATTAGGTACAGGAGTAAACATGTGGTTAAGAAAGAACATGGTATGTTTTTAAGATTAAAGGATGTGAGTAGGACTAGAGGACCAGGTGGATTTAACGTAATAGAGAGATTTGTGGTGAGGTGGATCAACTAGTTTGATACTACATAAAATCTGGAGAGGAAGTAAATGCTTTACAATTTGAGATGCAGAGAATAGAAATCAGTGTTTTAGGAAGTAAATCAATTAAAGTGTTCATAATGTAGAAACCTCTAGAAACTCAAGGCAGGGAAAGCAAATAGAAGGCTAGCAATCATTCAGTAATAAGTGAATGAAAATCTGGCCTATAATGGTGAAGATTGATAAGAAAAGTATTTAGTGACTAAATGGTGCAGGGGATACAGGAGAAGGGAGAGTGAAAATAAAAATTTAAAATAATAATTATTATAACAACAATAGTAGTGAGCTTAGATCCTGACTGGGAAGAAAAGTAATAATTTTATTAATGAAAATAGCAGGGTTTCCAACTTGAGGTGGGAAAATGACTTCAGTGTATAAATTGTGAGTTGACCTTAACATATACAAGAAGAATGTTTCATAAATGGACACATTTGTGATAAGATAAATTAGGAAATTTGGACTTGGTGACCTAGTAAATAATGAAGGTCTCAGTATAAATCATTATAATGATTGAGCTCTCAAAGAAGAAAAATATGCTCATCGGTAGGAAGGAAGTTTCTGTGGGAACAGCATATGTAGAGTCAGAAACAGGAAATATAGAAGGTGACATTTTATAGTATAGTAAAGTGATAGGAACAGCATTCAGTGCCTTATCTTTCAGTCCAGGGTTGGCATTTAAAAAATGAATGTGGTCATCATAGAAATAAATGAAGTATGATGTGAGAAATGCAGAATAATAATTACAGATGCAGGTAAAGAAAAAGGGAGGCTAATTGATATGATAGTGAATGCCAGATGTGATGTAAACAGATTTTGTTCAAAGCGAAGGAACACTAAGTTCAAGGACGTTGTCTGGAGAAGTGGCATAGAGTGATGAGATCCAGGCTTAATTTCAACTATAGTGGAAAGTAAAACAGAGAACAGTAGAGTCAAAAGGTGTTATTGAAAATTTGGGGAAGATTGAGAAGTGAACTAAGGCATCAGTATAAATAATGAAGTCATTCAGAAAGATTTCTGAGAAGAGGAAAAGCAGAAGGAAGACCACTGGGTTTAAATTGCCCAAGGAAATGGAAAGAAATAATAAGATGTAGTTACAGGAGGGTAGTGAGTAACACAGCTTTCTCTACATGTCCTTGACATGCTTTTACATGTCAGTAAAGTATGAGACTATACATTGTAAATTCTATTTTATAAAAATCTTTAAAAGTTAATAATGTTTAGACAACTAAAAGTATTCAATTGAATATGGCAGGAATGACAATCTAAGCCACTTACTATGCTATACTAGGTGTTGCAAATAAGGCCAACTGGGAAAAAAAAAATTGGCATATAATCTCATCTTTAATTATGTCACTGTTAAAGCTATGCAATTAAAACTCAACTAAGAAAAAAATCTCTAAATGGATTTCTGTCCTGAGAAACTGATATCCACATATTTTTTTTCTTTTAGTACAAGTTATTTTAATATAGTCTTGCTTTCTGTCTCTATTTTTAACCGGATATACTGAAAAGCTCACAATAGTAGGCTGAATATGTAAATAAAACTTCTTTATTTCCAGTAAGCTTTGTTTATTCTTGCATATAAGTCTAAAAACCCAAGACTTTCATATACATATTAGTAGGTAAATAAAATTGAAATATTTTGCTTTTTCAAACAATAACAGACAACTTCATTCCTGCAAATTATGATCATCTTTCAAGGGGAACCCTGAATTCACTTGTGTCCTTGCTTATTTCCACAGGTGCTCTACAGTTTTCTTAGAAATTTTGAATTCATCACCCAGCCCGTCAAAGACCTATTTATAATTCACAGTACATTGATTTTATCTGCTGATTTCTTGCCATAAATCTCTCAAAAGGAAAGTTCTAATATGTATACTTTCTTTTATTACTTCCTATGAAAAATGCTTCTTCTAATCCTACATCACAAATTGTTTTCCCTTAGTTGTCACTTACAACTTACCTCATTCAAGTCAAAACTACAAAAAAAAAAAAATCAACCAATTGTTCTTTTTACACAGAAACATGGGGTTATTTAAAGTGGCTTCATAGCAACTAATTATGACACACTTGTGAGAAAAAAAAATCAGCATTATTTGAGCTACATGGGTAAACACTTACAATCTTGAAGGTAACAGAATCAACCCAATGTCATTAAATCTATTGACCCCTTTATAGTTTTGTTATTTCTTTTCCCCACTAAATAATCCTTTTCCACCTCATTTTATCTCATCACCATCACATATAGATTGATTTACAGCTCATGGATAAATCAGGTATGATTATCACAATCTACTATTAGTTTTCAAGAAACATAACAGATAAAATAAAAAAAGAAAATGAGTTTTACAAAGCGAGGCCATAGTTTAATGTATTACTTAGGAGCTTCTGGAAACAGAATAATAACCTACCCACTACATGGATTGCAGAAGCTACACATTCTTCCCCTCCAAATATGTTTGCAGCCCATTTTCAGCTCCTCCCAATCAGTGAGTCTGTTTCTCTATCCCTTGAATCTGAACTTGCCTATGTAACTTGCCAATGAGACATTAGTAATTGTTGTGCAATCAGAGATTTATAAAATACCTTTGCATATTGAGCCAGCTCCCATGTGGAACCTTGAGACCATCTCAAGGCATCCTACTGGATAATTACAGACTTGTGGCCTAGTTACTCAGCACACAGTCTGCCAACTGCCAGGCATATGAGAGAGGCCATCTTGATCATCCAGCCACCATCTGACCCACCAGCTGGCTACAGAAATGTGAAGAGCTAACACAGATGAGAAGAACTACAGAGCCAGCCCATAAATAGTAGAACAAATAAGCAGTTGTTTTATGTCACTGGATTCTGGAATGGTTTGTTTTGCAACCAAAGTTAATCAATATCAACTAATCTTTGAAGTCCTAGATTATAAATTAAAATAAAACATATTTAATTAAATTTAAAATGACATTCAGTACAGTGTTAAAGCAAACTAAATATGGCCTGAGAAGAACTTCATACTTCTGTATTTGAGTCTCTGTGGACGAACTGCAACCAAACTTAATAGGTAAAGAAGATTGAAAACCTAATTTAGGAGTATGCACCTGTAATAATAGCTGAGCCTTGTCCAATCCCAGTGGCCATATTTCAAACATTCATACACTGCTGAGTGTTCAAACTGTGTTCAAATAAGGCAACACCAACCTGTAACCAACCCAGCTATTCTGTACCTCACTTCCAATTTCTGCATGTCATTTCCCTTTTCTAAATCTCTAAATGTTCTTCCACCACGTGGCTGCACTGGAGTCTCTTTGAATCTGCTGTGATTCTGGTGACTGCCCAACTTGTGAATCGTTCATTGCTCAATTAAACTCCCTTAAAATTAATTTGGGTGAAGTTTTTCTTTTTCTTTTTATTTATTTATTTATTTAATTTATTTATTTATTTATTTTGAGACGGAGTCTCGCTCTGTCACCCAGGCTGGAGTGTGGTGGCCGGATCTCAGCTCACTGCAAGCTCCGCCTCCTGGGCTCACGCCATTCTCCTGCCTCAGCCTCCCGAGTACCTGGGACTACAGGCGCCCGCCACCTCGCCTGGCTAGTTTTTCAGTAGGAGACGGGGTTTCACCGTGTTAGCCAGGATGGTCTCGATCTCCTGACCTCGTGATCCACCCGTCTCGGCCTCCCAAAGTGCTGGGATTACAGGCTTGAGCCACCGTGCCCGGCCAAGTTTTTCTTTTTAACAACAGAAATAATTCTGGTCAAGAATTAGGAACCTCAGTATCCCCAGCCTCCCTCACCTATACAGAGCTTACATGGCAGTGATCTAATATTGGGATGTTAATTCATATATGAATCACTATCCCCGAGTCCACCCAGCATCTCTATCTTGTGATGGGTGTGTCAGTTTTCCAGTCTCATTCTGTTCATCCTTCTATCCACTCCTAATCAGCCTCACTAACTCTAATCAGAGCCAACCACAGGTTTCTAGTAAAGTTCAAGTTTTATAACAAACATTGGCTATAACTCTCTTTCACATGGATGTAACTCAGGATTTTCTGATTCTGCAAACAGAAACCTTGTTAGATCTTCTAACATGATGTACTGGGGTAGTCTACCAAGTCTGAACACCTATGCAGAAAACTTTTCAGCTTTCTGTCTAGTTATGGTTATAATTCTCATTATAAAACTATTCCATCCCAAAATATGCCTCATTGACATAGGATTATTCTGAGTTGAAAGCAATTGAGAAACAATAGACACAGGAAAAGCTCATCCATCTAAAGAATATCAGAGCATACATTTCCCTTCGTGAAGGTGTCCCCCTCTTTCAGACCTGAAAGAAAAACCTTTATCACCAGAGAAGAAGAAAGCACCAAGAAGAATCCACACAAACAAAACCTTACAAAATAATCATTATCTTTCATTAATTTAGAGCATGTATTTATCTTCCTATAATTTACAGCCCATAGAATTCCCAACCCCTTTCCTTTGGCTCATAAGGTCTCCACAATTTCTCATGCTTTGTTAAAAGGGTATATAACTCTTCCAGTTCTATCTAACCTTTTCTTCAGGTCTTTACTTTTTTTCGATGAATGGCTCCTTGCACATGCAAAGATTAACATCAAACAAAATTCATATGCTTTTTCTCTTATTAACCTTTCTTTTGTCAGTTTAATTCACAGATCTCAGCCACAGAAGCTAAGAGAATAGAGGAAATGATTTTTCTTCCCCAAATCTACAACAGGACATCTTTTGAGATAGACTCAAAAAATTTTGAATTCATGGAAGCCAGACTGAAATTAATTTATACTTGCAACAAAATGAAGAGGATATTTCATATTTTCTTTTCCTTTTCACTAATCATGACTGACTCCAGGTTCTACTCTCCATAATCAATGACCATGTAACCCTTTCTCTTCCTTTGGACCATAAAAATTAACCTATGCTTCCCATCCTGCTAACTCTCTATGGACAACTTCATCTTTTATTTTTACCTTTTTCCTATCTTAGCAAGTTCAGTACCTAATCAAACAATGCTCTATTAGACCTTTCCAATCATTGTAATTATCTAAATAAGTAATCTTAAAATTGATTTAGCTAATAAATGTAGATGACTAAAAGTATCCTTTTCGGTTTTATGAAAACTGAAACTTGAAAAGCTAAAATTCTTACATTTTGAGAATGACTGTCTGTATTCTATAAGCAAATTAAAAATACATGCATTCTATAAGCTGAATTTTTAGCTTTTTTAAGTCAGAAAAAGAATAATTAACAAAATCAAATGTGTTTTGAAACACTTCTAAAAAATAAGCAAATAGCCCTTTTAAAAGAAGCAAGAAAGATATTTCCAGTGAAATATAATTATAACTTAAAAGTGAAATATTGGCTGGTCACGGTGGCTCATGCCTGTAATCCTACCACTTTGGGAGGCCGAAGTGGGTGGATCACCTGAGGTTGGGAGTTCGAGGCTAGCCTGACCAACATGAAGAAACCCTGACTTTAAAAAAAATACAAAATTAGCTGGGTGTGGAGGCTCATGCCTATAATCCCAGCTACTCAGGAGGCTGAGGCAGGAGAATTGCTTGAACCTGGGAAGCTGATGTTGTGGTGAGTCAATCTGAGATCATGCCATTGCAATTCAGCCTGGGCAACAAGAGCAAAAACTCCACCTCAAAACAAAACAAAACAAAAAAGTGAAGTATTGCTACCAGGAGTCTTGAAAAAGCAATCTAAAAATATTATAAAGCTATTATTTACAAATTTGAATCCTAATCACAAACATGGGAATTATATCTCATGGCAATTTGTTGACAGTATCAAGATGGAGATTAAACAAAGGTCAATGCCTATAAATTAGAGAAAAGAAGGGCAGATAGGAGGCAACTATCATGTCTTTCAACATGGTTGCTAATGCAATTAATTCCAAACATGCATATATATGAGATTTGACCAATTAATTTACTAATGATATCTATGTTAATATTTAAAAGTGATTATCTTGAAAGTCATTTATTTATATTTACTTTATTAAATGTTCTAGATGTATAGTAGAGAGAATAATATGACTTGACAAACCTTACCATTTTGCTATAAATGCTTCATATTTTTAAGAACAAACTTGTTATAGCTGTTGTTGAAAATACAGAGTTCTCTCAATACCATTCTCTTTCTTTTCTCTTTTATCTCTCCAGAGAAAGCAAGATGTTGATGGTGTATGATTTTTAATGTGCTTAATTTATAGATTTTGAACTAATTTTAGGCTTACAGAAATCAAAAATTAGTACAAGGAGTTGCCCTCTATTTCTAATGAAAACATCTCACATAATGAGTATATAATTATCAAAATAAATTGGTAAAATTTGAAAATATTACTATGTTATTTCAAAAACAATATGTTGTATTGTTTACATATTTTTCAACATCACATCAACCATAATATCATTTGAGAACATTTTTATTGTGTTGTATTATTTGTATTAATCAAATTGTGCTTAAGATAACTATGTAAATAGATGTAGCACTAGTTCTTTTTTTTTTTAAGTACTGCACAATGAACCATTATTCTCTCTAAAAGTGTGAATTGCGGGGTGAAAGTATATGTACCATTTCACAATTTCAAAATATTGCAAATAGCTCTTCAGAGTGGTTGTACAAAATTGTCATTTTCATCAATTGTGGGTGAAAGTATGGTTTCTCCTCACTACAAAACTTTTAAAAACTCTTCTCAAATTTTGGGTGGATAGTCTCATTGTTTCATTATAAATTTTCTTGATAATTGGAGAGATTGACTATACTTTATTATATTTTCTTTTCTGTCCCCTAGCATAACTTGTCCATATTTATCTTCATCTCTGTAACGGTACATTATGTAAACTTCAGTTGTAATCTTTTGTTGCTTTTAAGGATTACAACTATACACCACTAGTATTTTGTTTTGTCTTTTAAATTTCTTCATAGCTTCTGCTGCAAAGAGTTTTTAACTTCAGCAAGATAAAATATACCAAACTTATACTTCCTGATTTGTTTCTGTGTATAATTTGTGAAATCTGTTCTTACCCTGAGTTTATAAAGATATTCTATATTCTTTGATATTAAAAAAGCTCATCATATTTACACCATTAAAATGCTTGAAATTTATTTTTGAATATAGTTTGAGTTGGAGATAACATTTTGTTTCATTCTTTGCATATAAACTGTTCTAGCATAATTCATTACATTCAATTCATTATTTTATATTTGTAATGCCAACTAGGCAATGTATAACCAATTTACATACAAGATATATATATGGATGGATCTGCCTCTGAGCCCTCTGTTCTTTTCCATTTAATTTTTTTTTATTGGTAATATTATATTGTGTTACTTTAGCTTTTTAATAATAAAGACATTTTTCAAGGAGAGACTACAAATGCATGTTACTTCAAAATTGCCTTTGCCATTCTTGACATTTTGCTCTTGTATGTGAATTCTACTAACAACATGTGCAGTTTCATTAAAAAAATCATTTTGGCTGTTTTTTGTTTGGTTTTAGAAACAGGGTCACACTCTGTCACTCAGGCGAGAATGCAGTGGTGCAATCATAGCTCACTACAGCCTCAAAACCCCGGACTCAAGAGATTCTCCCACCTCAGCCTTCCAAGTAGCTGGGACTACAGGTGTGTGCCACCACACTGAGACATTTTGGCATTTTGAATTACATTAAATTTACAGATAATTTGGGCTAATTTTCCATAGCTATGGAAATTGATTTTTTTGCATCATGGAAGTAACATTTTCCCCCTTTAAGATGCTCTTTTATGTCCTTCGCAAACGTTTTATAATTTTCTATGTTAATGTTTTGTGCATAGTTTGTTGTTATTACTACCTTAAGAGTAGCTTTTTAAAGACCACATTACTTTTCTTTGGTGGGGGGCGAGTGGGGGGAGTGCAGTAGCAGGGTCATGTTCTGTCACCGAGGCTGGAGTACGGCGGTGCAGTCTTGGCTCACTGCAACCTCTGCCTCCCAGGTTCAACCGATTCTCATATCTCAGCCTGGAATTACAGGCATGTGCCAACATACCCGGCTAATTTTTGTATTTTTAGTAAAGACAGGGTTTTGCCATGTTGGCCACACTAGTCTCGAACTCCTGGCCTGAAGTGATCTGCCCACCTCGGCTCCCCAGAGTGCTGGGATTATAGGCATGAACCACCGCTCCAGGTCTAACCACATTTCTCAATTAGTCATTGAATGTAGGTACACCATTTGAATTTATATTAAGCAATGTTCACTTTTTAAAAACATCTCTATGCTATGTTTGGTTAAAACACAACATCAGAATGCATCCTACAAAATAAGTATATTGTTTGGTAAAACCGAAACATATATACTTCGTTACAATGTAAAATGTGAAATTTGTTAACTTGGATTACAGGTATTTGAGGACACTCGTTTAAGTTTGAAGCTGCTAAGTTTCTTAAGCCATTACTTTACTTTTTTTTTTTTTTTTTTTATTAGTGGGAACATGTAGATATACTGTTACTGACTTTGTATTTCTTTTTTTTTTTTTTTGAGACAGAGGCTCGCTCTGTTGCCCAGGCTGGAGTGCAGTGGCCGGATCTCAGCTCACTGCAAGCTCCGCCTCCTGGGTTCACGCCATTCTCCTGCCTCAGCCTCCCGAGTAGCTGGGACTACAGGCGCCCGCCACCTCGCTCGTCTAGTTTTTTATGTATTTTTAGTAGAGACGGGGTTTCACCGTGTTCGCCAGGATGGTCTCGATCTCCTGACCTTGTGATCCGCCCGTCTCGGCCTCCCAAAGTGCTGGGATTACAGGCTTGAGCCACCGCGCCCGGCCTCTGACTTTGTATTTCTAAAAGAAATGTTATTTCCCTTCATCTTTAATAATTCAGTTAGTTATAGAATTATATATTTCCTTAGTAGTCTGAAGATTTTACTCTTGTTGCTGATGAGAAGTCTGTTTAAATACCATTGTCTTCCCTCTGCAGACAGTGTCTACTACTTCTGGCAGCATCTTAAGATTTTCCTTTTTTCATGCTGTTCTGCAGTTTTTCTTCAATTACTGACTTAATTTTATTATTCTCAATGCTTACAGCAAATTTTCTATGTTGAGACATTTCTTTCTTCATTTCTAGTAAACTCTGTGTCATTATCACTTTGAGTATTACTTTTCTACTGTCTTTCTCTTCTTTGCCATTTGTCAACATTTATTAGCTAAAAGACTATTACATCTATTAGTTTATCCTCTAAGCCTCACAAGTGTTGTCATGTTTTTTGTATCTTACTGTCTCTAACATTAATTAATTTCTTAATTTTTATTAATGAATTAATTTCTTATTAATGCTTATTAATGAAAATAGCATCTTATTTATGCATTCTCCCTTTCACTAGTCCAATATAATTTTTATTTTATCAATTGAGATTTCTTTTTAATTTTAATTATAGTGATTTTTTTATTTCCAAGATATTTAATTGTTTTAATTTTAACAAATTGTTTTCTGACATATGTATATTTGGCCTCCTGGATGTCCCTATTTCTTGTTCTTTTCATACTTTTTTTTTCCTTTGCCTCTTTGATGAACCCTAAGTAAATATTCTTCAGATTCTTCTACCATTTTCATTTCCATTCATCTTCTGCTTGGTGGGATTTTTTTAAGCTGTCTTTCTTAAGAATCCATGTGTTGTGGAAATTGAATTTGAGTATTCTAAAGGGGTTTTTTTTTAACCTCTTTTTTAGTACTCACTTCTCTCTGCTGGGTGGTTTTAGAATGGACTTCATTCAACCTCTGCGCCTTAAAGTGCAGCCTTCTCTTTCATAACTCATTTGAGTTTTTGCTCCACAGAGCATATGAGAGCTTGCAGAGTCCATAACTTGCAATGGACTTGCATCAGAGCTGGACATAAGGCTGTTTCTGTGGCCTCTAAGCCTCCAGGGTTAGTCACTTCCAACAAGTCACTGGCCTAACAGTAGATGACACAGCTTTATTTCAGCCTTGCTTCCCTGTGGGGCAGCATTCCCCGCTCCTTAGTTTAAGTAATTTTTTTTTAGGTCCTGTCTCTCTGTAGCATCTATGTAGCCTGGAATCTCAGAATTCTGTTTCAGTCATTGTCTCTGCTTTGTATTTCTGGTCTGTTTATCACTTAAAGAAAAGTCCATCTTGCTTTTTGGGATTAGCTATCTCTATATAATTTTCATCTTAAATATATTTTACAAATCATTACTGTGGTTTTAAAGTCAGAAATGGCCTGAAAGTGTAGACTTTTAACAGTGTCTTGGCCAGAGATCTTGATTCTTCATAGGAAAAGTGAACTATTGCATTTTCCTCTTTTTATACTGTGAACTTCCAAAGGCTAGAAGGAAGACATTTTCATCCTTATTCACTCACACCTAATAATCTATGGCACACTGTAAGCACTTAATATTGAATTGTATTTAATGTATTTAATAAATTGTATTTAATATATTTAATGAAATATTGAATTGTATTTAACGGCTCTTGTCATATTTTAAACCTGAGGTCAAAATGTTCGTTCTATGTGAATTAGGAAGTTAAAGAAGAAAGCCTTTATCCCATCCATTTCTTATATTCAGCTATATGAAGGATTAAAGTCTAAATCTGATTGTGAAATTAAGAACTCTCTGATATTTTTAATACTTAAAAATATGAATCTAGTTAAATATTTAAAACATGAATACTTAAAAACACGAATATAGTTTTGGGTAAGAAGTTAGAGATGTAACAAAGCGATATATAGTTCTTCAAATTCAATAAAATGGAATACCTAGATGGAAACACATTTTACACCTTACTTATATTTATTTATATATGCCAATAACTGGGTGTTTTGAGGGTTTTAGTTTTGATTTGTTTTGTCTGTTTTCTTTTTTGGTCTGGCAAGTTAAACTATACATTTGCCTAAAAAGCTTTCAGAGAGGATTGCAATGGTTAAGCAAATGGCAACTTCTTAGTAGGAGGCGGGGTGGGGTAGGGAGGATATTCAGAAAGATTCATACAAACTATTAATGCCGACTAATTTTAAGTTTTAGTCAGACCTTAATGCATTATTTTATATCTATAATTATTATAATTATTTCTGACTGTCTAACTATCCTAATTCATATGCTAAAAATAATTTAAGACAAAGATCATTATCCTCAGTCAGGGGTTGCCAATCCCTGGACCACAGACCAGTACTAGTCCGTGGCCTGTGAGGAACCAGGAGGCATAGCAGGAGATGAAGAGCAGGTGACTCAGCATTATCACCTGAACTCCACCTCCTGTCAGAGCAGCAATGGCATTAGGGTTTCATAGGAGTGCAAATCCTACTATGAGGGATCTAGATTGTGTGCTCCTTTTGAGAATCTAATGCCTGATGATCTGGGGTGGAACAGTTTCATCCCAAAACCATCCCCTGCCTTCATCCATGAAAAAATATCTTCCATCAAACCAGTCCTTGTTGTTCAAAAGGTTGAAGATCGCTGTCCTAAATGATCCACAAATGTGTCACAAATACAGTAATATAATTTTGTATTAAAATCGTGCTTATTTATATATTTTTTAAATACCCTTTCTCATAAAATTTTCTTAGAAAATATATGGGGTGATTTTCCATTTTGTAGGTAAGGAAATAAACACTTAGAAGCACAGAGGAAACAAACAGCAAACTGTGATTTGAACCTCAGGCTCGACCAATGTTTCAAACTCCTGGCCGTCCTGTTTCACTTCCTTCCATATGTTTCAACACTTCCCTACAGTCAGTAAAGTGTCATGGATTCTACTGGTTTTGATTTTGGATGAGAGGATTAGAATGATTTGGTTGTGTATATATTTTAATTAAAATGTTTTCAGTTTAATTTACTGAAACAGTATCTAAAATATGACAAAACTTCCTAGGGCATCTTTGCCTTCAGACATGGCCCTCACAAGCCTTACACTTCATCAAACCTGAACATAACACAGAGTGATCTCGTGAAACATAAATACTACTTTTAATACTCTATTACACGAAAATATATATATATATATATATATGCATTACAACACTCTCTTTTTTTCCATCATCTTATCTTGGATATTTGTACATCAACGTTCACTAGAGCATTATTCATAACAGCCAAAGTGTAGAAACAATCCAAGTGTCCTTAAACAAATGATTGGATAAAAAATATGTGGTATGTACATACAGCAAAACATTATTCAGTCATAAAAAGAATGAAGTTCTAATACATGCTATAGCATGGATGCACCTTGAAAACACTACGCTAAGTGAAATAAGCCAGGCACAAAGGACAAATATATGATGATTCCACTTACATGAAATTTCTACAATTAGTGAATTCATAGAGACAGAAAATATCCATTACCAAGGCCCAGGGGAAGGGGAAAATGGGGAGATATTGCCTTACACAAAGTTTCTACTTGAAGTGATGAAAGGGTTTCAGAAATATAGTGTTGTTGGCTGCAAAATACTGGGAATGTAATAAAAGCCACTGAATTGTACACTTAAAAACAGGTAAAATCTCAAATGTTGTTTTATATATGTGGATATAAATGTATATTTATCCCAATTTTAAAAATTATAATGTAATATACCAAAAAAGATTGAGTGTGCACTTGGTGGTGCATTGTATGATGTGTTAACTATACCTAAATAAAACCGTTTCTTTTTAAAGCTGCTTATTTTGGCAGACCAAGACATTCAACATGTCATTCCCTACTTCATCTCACACCAATTAATGCCATATTACCTGCATTTCAATTGCACCAAATGACTCCTTGTCTACATCATGCTTTTCATGTCTTTGTACTAAATATTTTCTGAATACTTAGTCCAGAAGAGTAATTTTCAGTCTTTTTGGTCTAAGGATCTTTACACTCTTAATCATGATTGAAGGCTCCAGAGTCTGTGTATGTAGGTCAAGTCTGTATCTATTTACTGTATTAGAAATTTAAACTTAAAATAAATTGTTTTAAATATTTACCAATTTTTTTAAAGTTAGAATAATGCATTAATTGTGTTCATCTAAATAGTACCTTCTAAGAAAAGTAACTATTTCTTTAAAAAAATAAATAACAAAAGATCATTGTTTTACAATGTTACAAATACATTTGTCTTACTAAAATACAGCTGTATTCTTCTATCTGCCTCTTTATCCTCTCATTGTGTTGTTTTGGTTGAAGTATATGAAGAGAATCCAGCCTCACACAGTTGTGTAATTGGAAAAGAGAAGAGTGTTTTAATAATAACCTTTACAGATAACTGGGTATTCTTTCATACTACACCTACACGTGACAAGTGGTAGTTACCTAAAGGTTAGTTGCAGTGTGGAATCTGAAAACATGGTGATGAACTTTTCATCCTCTATTACATTAAAATTCATTGGTCTATCTTGCACTTTGAATAAATCATTTATTCATGCATGATTTTATCATGTCATTTGAAAATATTGGTTCTCTAACTTATGCATATCTTCTAAATGTTGACACATTTCATTATGCAATACCCCAAAATCACATGCATTAATATTACCACCATCTCAACAGAAAAGCCTGTTAAGTATTGGGAAGCTGTCAAGGTTACTGTGGTGGTTACAAGACTTCTAATGTTTTACTTCAGAGTTTGGTTTTTACCATTTGCAACACATACAGTAGGTCATTTACCTTGAAGTGACACACTCACTGTATTTATTCTTTAGAAAATGTACACCACACATTCAGGCTTGGACAGCTGTAGTTTAGTTATTCAAATCTAAATTGTTATTTAAAACATGATTAAATAAACTAGCTTACCTTTAGTATAGAACTAGGTACAGGCTTTTAAAAGCATAAGATGAAGACTCATGCAATAAAATAAAAACTTTGCAATATATAGTAAGCAAAAAAACAGTTAGCTGAGTAATATATTTAGTATTATTCCACTTTTATAACTAAAAATTTCACACACATAACAATATTCTGGGGCATGTCACATGTCAGTTATGGGTAAGTAAACAGGATTATTGGTTTCAGAGATGAGGCAGGGATTTCATATTTAAATCCATATTATTTGAACACTCCACAACAAATTTATATATTACTTTGCAATTTAGAAAGCAAAGAAAAAAATGATTTCCATATAGTGAAATTGGAAGAGTGGGAAATATATGGAAATCACACAAAGACATCAAGAAAAAAGTTGTGTGAGGAATAAGAAGATGGTTTTCATTAAACTTGAATGACAAGAAAAAGGTTTCCCTAAATTATGTGGATAATCCACACTGAACATTATGCTTGAATAATTTTGTCCCATAAAAACATTAAAAATATTAGATCATTTCTATAACATTTCCTCATCAAGTCTGCTATATACATACACACAAAATAATCTCAGATGTTTGCTTGAGAAACCATGATTAACTAAATATTACTGAAGAGATATTCTTAAAGATACAATTTGCCCACTGGAAAAAAAAAAAATCAATTAAAACAGTTTTATACTGAAAAACTATTTTTCATGAATTTTAGTGCAGTTATTTATAAGAAACAGTATGATAAAATATATTAAACCTTCCATGATTAGAAGCTAATAATCATAATTTGCCGTACATGCTAGCAGTTAATTGCTTCTTTGACATTTGGCGGTAGGGTTGGGGGGGTTGAATGATAATAGCCACATTAATTTCTCAATATAAACTCTAGGAAAACGTAATTGCTACATGCAATTACCACTATTATGTCTCTAGTAACCTAAATGATACCGTTTCCATATAACTATTTAAAATTAAATTATTGTACTTACTTTCAACAATTATTTGTCTGTCTTCCCAGTTGTCTTTAATAAGCTGTATATTTCCAAAGTGTGCGTCACTATAAAAGATTCGGTTGGTACCTTTTCTTCTTTGATTATAGTCAAAAGCCAAGGCTATGACATTCTTGAAATAATGTGGATTCTCATATGGCCTTATCGGGGAATTTAAATTGGTTTCATCAGAAAGATGTATACTTTTTAATATTGTTCTTCCTGAATATAGCAAATAGCCTTCATGCCTCAGGCAAGTAACTCCATCTTCTGCCAAATATCCATGGGCACAAGCACAAGTTCTCTGGGAATTTCCTCGATAAAGACAGAGTTGCTTACAGCCACCATTGTCCCTGGCACAAACATTGGTCCCTAAGGAAGAAAAATGATACACACATGCACGTGTTTATGTTTTTCTTTTGTTTTTCAAACAAAATTCTCCATAAAGAAATATTAAAACTTTGATGTTGAGTATTCTTTTTATTCTTAATTGTAAGTTGATTAATAAAAAATTTAAAAAGTACTGTTTTTTAAAAAAAATCACAGCAGTTTAAATCTTGGGCTTCTTATTTAGAAAATCATATTCTGTTTCATTCACCATCCAAGTTAAGTATCAAATTTTTCCCTTAATGAGCCAGTTAAGTATATAAGTCTTTTTTGAAACTTGACCCTTAGATTATAGTGTTTCATACATTGTTCATTCAAAACATGAATTGATCTCACCAGAAATAATGCACTGCTTTAAACTCTATCTATGAGACATGGAAAGTATCAAATAAATCTATGGTTACAATGCGCCCAACCTCCTAAATATGTTGAGCATAAGTTCTTACTCCAATTTTAAGGGAAGATATAATATGCACTTAAAATTTATTCACCAGTCTGATTCTTCTCTGTGAATTCATTATTATCTCCAACATTATTATAACTTCCTTTGATATAAACAAGTTAGTTACAATTTATTTTAATGGAGGTAAACACATTTTAAATACCCAAATCATTGTCCTATAAGTTTAAAATACATTATTTTAAGGAAGTAATGACTTTGGAAATATTTTACACTAACAGCATGACCTTTGGGGATCATAACCACTTATATATAATATGATTCATATTATGTATAAAAATTTCAACTGCCTTTTACTCTCTAATATCCTACTTATGCTTTTACTTTTTATCCAATCAATACATGTATCAAGTTTTTCTATATTCTTTAGCCAAAACCTATAATCAAGACATGCCAGGTATGTAACATGTCCATGTACCTGTGCTGTCCTGGGCAAATATGCTTTTGTATGAAATATGACATATTTACTGTATTAGGCTACTATATGATATTTGTAGGAAATTAGATGTAAAGATAAGGTTTTGAGGTTTTAGACTCATATAAGAATTTCAAAGTTTGACAAATGTTTTTTAAAAATTGGAGAGAAATCACATAAAATATATGTATTATGTATTCTTTCAAGAGTGCTGACCTTTCTCTCTTACTCGGTTAAATATTTTAACCTCCTTCAGGTTGACTCCAAGACCAGTTCTCATGGTTATCGTTTCTGTGGCATCATTCTTGTGGCCCCTTCTGACGGACCCGTTTGCATGTGCTCTGCCAAAAAGTTGAACATACATGATCAACAATCTTCGACTAATTAAAGTCAAGCCAGTTACTTAAGCTGAAGATAACAGATGGGCCAACAGAAGGAAAAGAAACCAACTTTAGTCTGTGACATTGAAATGTTTGAGCTTGGAATAGCAATAGTGCCTGCCTTTTCTGTGGAAATTACATGGCTTTGTGAGATCCTTTGTGTGACCTTGCTAAGAAATGGCAAATCCTACAAGGGTAAAGCAACTGGCACTGAAATAACATTTTGAGACTCAAATACTTATAAAAAAATAAATTACCTGTCAGACCAGTAGATGTAAGCCCCAAAGACTGCAACTGAAAACATATCCACATTGCTTCCTGACAGCACCACCTCGCGATGCCCTCCAGTCTCAAGGTCGATTCTCTCTATCTTGTCTGTGCGAGCATCACACCAGTACAATTTATTTTCCTAAATATCGATTGAGAAGTAATGTTACAGACTATTTTTGATTGTTTTATTAAGAAAATAAAGGAACACTGAAAGTGGGTTAATGAAAGTTGTCAGCTAATGCACTTTAAATACTGAAAAGAAATCCAACAGACCTCATAGTCAATGGAGATGCCATTTGGCCATGCTATTCCCATGCTTACAAGGACAACCTTCTCTGAGCCATCCAAACGAGCCTTTCCAATACAGGGCATTTGTCCCCATTCAGTCCAAAATAAGAGGCTGAAATTAAATTGTAAATTTGTAGTATTTATGTACATTTATCTGTAGTATGCAGAGCTATATAAAAAGACATTACTAATAATAACAGCAGTAACATTCACACTAGAACAAAAATAATACATTTCAGAAATTAATATACAGTGTGTTTGTTTCCAATAAAATAATTTTATTGTCAGAAAAGAGTTAACCAGTCATAGAAATCATAGGATGCACTCAACATCCTACCAAAATACCTTTTGTGCCTGCTCTTTCCAGTCTCAAATGCTCTTCTCCAACCTGTTTGCCTAATTACTTCCTACTTTTCATGTCTCAACTATTTCTTTCCAGAAGTCTTCTGTGTCTTCCCTGTACCATGTGCTCTGCTTCACAGCACAGATTAGAATGGCAAATTTCTACTTGTATTTCCTTACATTATCATTTATTATAAATAGTTTTTGCCCCCAGTAGACTGTAAACTCAACAAGGCCAGTGATCACTCCTCTATTTTTATTCACTGTTACTCCTTCAGCACCAGGTAATTAGAAATTTTGTGGTAAATACATATTTAATTTATGAATATAGACATGAATGCATCACAACTTTCTATTTTGTCCACTTAGACTGCTAAATGTAACTATTCTAGTTTGAATTTTATGTTATCTTGTGAAGTCATCTTAAAATACAGTTTTATGCAAAAGCAGAAATTCTTATTTTAGTAATCTTCTAAAACAAAATGTGATGGGGGAGGATGTGGAAGAAAATATCATGCAGAAAGAACACATAGAGTATGCCAAAATAAAACAACATGCCATAAAATAAAATGTAGAAAAGCAGAATGTGTATAATCCATGTATTTCACTCATTCATTCAAAAAATTCAATATTCATAGGACTTTACAGAAATCCATGCTTTTAGATAAATGTAATTCCTTCTTAATTCTTAATCTGAAGTTACATCTAGTGAAGTTTTTATCCAACTATCAGACATCAGCAGTGAATAAAGTTTTAAAAATATGGCAAGCATTGATTCAAAAGCTGGGTGTATATTTCCTATAAAAAAATATTGTTAATAGGTATATTGCACCTATTTTTAATAGGTGCAGTTTTTATTTCTATTTTTTATTTTTAATAGGTATATTGCACCTAGACAGTGAACATAGTACCTAATGGGTAGTTTCCTGCCCCCCTCAAGTAGTCCACAGTATCTCTTGTACCCATGTTTATGTTCATGTGTGCTCAATGCTTAGCTCCCACTTATAAGTGAGAACACGTGGTGCTTGCTTTTCTGTTCCTGTATCAATTCATTTAGGTTTATGGCCTCCACCTCCAGCCATGTTGCTGCAAAAGGGCTGTTTTCATTCTTTTTATTGCTTCATAGTATTCCATGGTATATATGTATATTTTCTTTTACCAATCTACCTTTGATGGGCACCTAGGTTGATTCCACATTTTTGCAATTGCAAAAAGCAGGGGGATGGACATATGAGTGCATGCATCTTTTTGGTATAATGATGCATTTTCCTTTGGGTATATACCCAGTAATGGGATTATTTGAATGGTAGCTCAGTTTTAAGTTCCTTGTAAAATCTCCAAACTGCTTTCCACAGTGTCTGAACTAATTTACATCCTCACCAACAGTGTATAAGCATTCCCTTTTTCCTGCAGCCTCATCAGCATATTTGAATAATATATGTGAATAGTCACATAAGAATCAGTGAGACTGCAAACAGAAAAATTAAAGACTTATATTTTGTTTATACTCACTGGAGTTATTTAAGTACAAATTGATACTTAACTAAATAAAAATATATGTATTATTTATCTATATTGTTTAATTTGTTTTAATAGCTGATATTTTTCTTGAAAATGCTGTGTAAAATAAACATGTTAGAGTTTTACAGACAAACAAAAATGAGGTACGGCTACAATCTCAATTATATTAATCCTGAAGAAAATTTCAATCATATTTACAAGCTTTATACATCAGAAAGGAAAAACTTTGTAGCATAAAATCCAACTGATATTTTATTGGTAAGATATTATCGAAGAAGTAGTAGATTTAAAAATCTACACTTTTATTAACGTCAAGATTTTTAAGACTTTAAGGTATGCTCTCATTGGATGAAAAATATTATTCCATATAAAATAACTAACTGGCAGATGAAATGCATTGCTGCACTTAAATTTTTAAGGAAAAATATGCATTAAAATGGCAGGTAATGGTATACTGTGAAGGAGGCACTGTGAGACCAGGACAGACATATGCTAACTCATCTAATCTGATTCTTATCATCTATTTTTAACATACTCCAAAGTTCACATAAATAAATAAATGTGTATATTAAACATTTTACTTAATATTAATCTACTTGCAAATGCACTAATAAAAATATTATTTTGAGTGAATAGACCAAATAAACTATAGGTTGGTGCACAAATAAATGTGTTTATTGGTATTAAAAGTAATGGCAAAAAGCACAATTACTTGTGTACCAACCAATCTACTTAGCCCTAATTCTCAGAGCTGTAGTAATTATGATTAGGAAGTAAATGATCCACAGTCCACATGGCCAATAAGAGGGCAAGCCAAGAACCACACTCAGACTTTACTAATCCAGGCCTAAATTGTCTTCCCTAGGATACGTTGTCTCACTAAATAGAAAGATAACACAGAAATATATAATGATATTATATCAAATGGCATTTTTCTTTAGCTATAAGATGTGTAACAAGAAATCTCCATATTTAAAACCACAAAACAGGCCTGACACAGTGGCTTATGCCTGTAATACTAACACTTTGGGAGGCAGAGGCAGGCGAATCACTTGAGGTCAGGAATTTGAGACTAGCCTGGCCAACATGGTGAAACCCCTTCTCTACTAAAAATACAAAAGTTAGTCTAGCATGGTGGCACGTGCCTGTAGTCCCAGTTACCTGGGAGGCTGATGCAGGAGAATCATTGGAACCCAGAAGGCAGAGTCTGCAGTGAGCCAAGATCACACCATTGCACTCCAGCATGGGTAACAGAGTGAGACTCGAAGGAAGGAAGGAAGGAAGGAAGGAAGGAAGGAAGGAAGGAAGGAAGGAAGGAAGGAAGGAAGGAAGGAAGGAAGGAAGGAAGGAAGGAAGGAAGGAAGGAAGGAAGGACACACACACAAAACAAATAATGAAAAAAGTCTTAGCATTGAGAAAGAAGTCTCTCTCTGTTTTTTTCCAAGCAATACCTGTCTTTTAAATTCGTGATACTTTTATGCAAGAGGCTGAGATAAATGTAAAAAAAAAATGTATAAAATTATTCTAAGTAAAACTATTTTTTAATCCAGAATTTACACAATTTTTTTTCTGTGGAAAACAGTAGTGATTAGATATACTATCATTATACGTGAAGCCAAATCTTACTGTGTAGGAATCACTTTTAGAGTTAAATAATTTATCAACTGAATAAAAGTAAAAGGTTTTAAACCTATCAAAATTAAGCAAACATTTTATGTCAAGGAAATAATAATTTATTTGCTCCTTAAACTGAAATTGAAAGTAAAGAAATGAATAGAATTTGCACCTTGAGAATCTTTGGGGATTATAAACCAAATGTAGAGAAAGAACCCTCTCTGAGCTCGTAAAACTGCATGAAGAGACCTGTCATTTAAGGTAACAATTTACATAGATGCACCTGAGATATCATTAATGAACATAGATTCTTGGTATCTAAATGTGGTCTTCAGCAATAGGAAGAAATGAAAATATTTGTACCTGGTTTTTGAGACCCTACTGATATTAGTCTTGAGTGACAAAATTACCATTGATTTTGAACCTATTTGAGTTCAAATTGTGCAGTTGTGAAATACGTGTTGACTACATGATACAGCCAAGAAAAATTGATTTTAGAGTATCAACTGTGTACATGGAGCCCTACTAAAAATACTTTCTCAAATCCAGAAAATATTAAACTTGTCCAAATCAAATGCTGCATTGTATAATTGAATTTTATGTAAATAATCAAGTAGTATTTGTTAAACTAAACTGAAAAGTTCTTTATTTAAATAAGTTTGCACTTACAAATTTAAAAACATATAATTTCAAAAGGGACATTTAAATGTGGCTTTCAGAATTACAGAAATTTTATCAGTAATTGTCTTAATACAAATATCTGTATTGTCTTAATTAGACTTTAACAGTTTTGGGCAGGAAAATGGTGCAATGAACACATATCACGAGTGAATTTCCAACTAATCATTGACATTTGGATAAATAGGTAAAAAGATCACATTTGGTAGCACTGGAGTGCCCAAAGACCTAGCAAACTCTTAATGGACCCTGAAAGTTAATTGTATTTATTTTCTGACAACTGTACAGACTGATATCAGAATTAGTTTAGATTCAGGTATACACTTTTCAGAAAATTTTTTTTTTCCTGTCACAAGCAGTTATATTCAAGCTGAAAAAATACACATTCAAACTATTATAAATGCCCATGAATAAATTTGAGAAAGCTAACATTGGTGACAAAGCTCTGATTTTTGTATGAGAAGGGTAATAGGGTGAGAGAAAGAAAAGAGTAAATAAGTCTATTTTTTTTAAGAGAAACATTATTAAATTTTATCCTTATACTCTACATATACGAGCAGTTGTGAAAAGCAAGAGTAGTTGGAATTAATCATTTTATCTGGATTTAAAATTATCTTCTTTGACTGCTAAACTGTTTCCCTGGAGCTCAAATTTGAGTTGCAATTTGTACAATAAATGTGCCATTTCTTCCTACTTTTCTGCCTTCCCTAAGTGAGTATGATTTAGATCCTTTGTCACATATGATAAAGAAAACCTGAGATAACCAAAAAATGTTCATGCTGGCACAAAAATGAAGATCAGGTAATTCTCTTATGTCGGCAGTTGGCCTTGGTCAAGAAGAGAATCGAGAATGTCATTGTGTCCTCTCCTAGCGTGGGGGTCAACAGTGGGTTACCCTATCTGAAAAAAGTAAGAGAAACAAAAAAGAAAGCAAACTAAAAACCCTACAGACAAACAATAGTAGCTAGCCTTTACATGAGCATAAGCTTTTAATTTGACAAAAGCTGCTTGTAATTTCCAACTTCTTAGCAGATGCACTAGAATCACTCAAAATTCATACAAACCGAATACTTTATAAGTCAACATGTTCATGGCTACATCTTCAGATCATAAGTAAAATAAGATAATATTATAAAAGTTTGAACATATTTTATGAGTAAATGGACATTTTTTATCCCCTGAGGAATAAAATGAAATGTATAGCTTTCTCTTTTTCTCTGAGGCCTTATTCACATTTTCTGTTTCTTCATTTATGTGCAGTTTTGTTTGAGAAAGTATTACAGGTCTATCCCAAATCATTTTTCAAGTCTTAACTATGTTGCTATTGATTAAAGAATCCTGTAATATAAAAAGCACTCAACCACAGGGAGCAGAATGCTGTGCTAAAAGGATGAAAATATAAAAGCAGTCTATCCTTGGACACTACTGTACTTTGCAAATTGTTTGTTATTGTTGGTTTTGTGGTTGATTATCAAACTTATTCTTGCATTATACTCACGCACTCATCAACAAATTTTAATTAGGTATCTATTATGTGCTGGAGCTGATGATACAAAATAAATTGGATTTAGATACCCTCATGAAGTTAACTGTTTAATGGCACAGGTAAATGGGTAAATAAGTATCTGAGAAACATGCTGATTAGAAATATGTAACATTTGCTAGTCTCTTTAAGTCGTAAATGTAGGGGCTTGAACAATGATAATGTTGAAGTGTTGTGGTGAGAAAAGTTGTCTTTCCTGTAAACAACTTCCGAAATAATTTTTTTTTTCTTTTAGGCCAAAATAAAGATATAGGCCATTTGAGTTGTTCTTTCTGTTTAAGCTTCAAAATTATTTAACTTATTTGTTAATTTGCCTCTTTCTTGGTCTGCTATTTCTAAGTTTACCTTTGAACCTTTCTTGATTCACTACATTGTGATTTTGAGTAATTATATAGGACAATTATTATGTGTATGAATAGCACACACTGGAGAAGTGGAAATTATTCACAAACAAAAAATATTTATACATATATAATATTTCATAGCACATTAAATTATACCATGTTATAGTTAAGTTTTCATTTTATATATATATTTACACCCTGCTTCATTGCTCACCTTCTCACTTAAATACCTAACATATACATGTACATATAATATTAGCTTGTTCACATTTATAATTTTCTTGAAGAGTTCATGTTTATGCACTTTTGTATATTCAATATATATTTGATATTTTCCTATAACTATGAATTTACCAAATATTTAACATTTAGCTGCCCAGAGCTTATACTTCTAGAGCTCATGAGCTGACTTAGAATTATCAAAATATTATACAGAAGTTTTTAATTTGTTTCATGACTTGCAACCTATCTTACCCAGCATCATTCCTATGGTAAATCAAATTTATTCCATTTCCTTTACATATGTGTTCCCTTGCTTTAAGATGCAAAATATACTCTAAGAGATGGTATCAAACTACACTACACTGTTGTTATCTTAACAGGTGTTAAGCTGTCAACCAAGACCTTTTATATATTGTTGAGCATACTAAAAAATTATATACATAATCAAAGACCATTTGAAAATATGTACTTATAAAACAGTGAGATCCCATGTAAATTTGAATCTTTGCTATGGAAAGAAAAACTTTTCAGCACATTATTTACAGTCACAGAAATATAGAGCTAAATTAAGAGAGGCACCATACATCCTGGTGCTTAAAAGGAAATAAAACAAAATTACAGTATGTGTGTTTCAGTTAGAGATTACATAACATGGGAAGTTAACCAAAATTTTTAACATCATAATGGGGCTTCCTATACATCTTTTTGTTGTTAGTATTAAATGACTTCTTAGCATGGAGAAAATTATTATATTTCAATTTTCACAAAGCAAGTAATACCAGAGGAGGAAGAGGAAGTGGAAGAGGAGAGGGGTGAGGGGGAGGGGAAAGGGAGGGGGGAGGAGGAAGAAGAGGAGGAGGAGGAGGAGGAGGAGTCAATGATAGATGAAAGAAACTGATTTTTTAAGCTAAACTAAACTCATACATAATTCCTATTTTGCATTTGGCTACATTTTAAAAGAGTTCAAGTCTCTATTGTTCAAAAACAGGATTTGTGCCCACTTTTCAAGGCATGTTTTTATTTTGAATTCAGCTAATTCACTCCATTGTGGTTGGCATTTTCCCTTGGCAATACCATCTGCCATGTTTTAGCTTCAAACAGAATATGAAAATACTGTACTTTATTCCTATGATATAAATGTTGACACTTAAATGTCTATGTAATATTACCTGGAAATCAATGTTTGAATAATTTTACAAGACTTCATTTTTAAGTCTTTTATTTTCTCTCTAAATTCAAGTCAATAAACATATGGAAAAAGTATAGGGAGACATATCTCTCTAATATTTCCAAGCAGTAATAAATACTTCCTGGAAACAAGTTTAACATTTAAATAAGTATATCTACTATTAACTATGAATATGGAAAAAATGTATCCATGTGACATAATTAGTATTTTTAAAATGCTTTTAAGAAGAAGTAAAAGTATATGAGAAAATAATATTTAAATAGTGCTACATATGTCAAAGATTTCTTGTTCTGTGGACTCACATGTAATTCTCGTTTTGAGGTCTCAAAATTAAGAAATCAAGAATATTTACTGAGATCCTCCTGCTGAGTCAGTGCTGAGCTGGTAGTTGCAATGGAGAGAAATTAAAAAAAAATCTAACAATCATCTGGAGCAAAGAAATGAGAAGACTTGTTGACAGATGGAAATAGGTGATGAAAAAATACTGGAAAATCTAAAGTTTCAACCTCTTTTGTGATAACATGAAAAGAGATACCATTTTTAAGAAAGGAAGGCAGCAGATGAGAGGTAGGGGGACATTTTAAGTTTCAGTGACAGATACTCAAATAAATAACTGTAAAGGATATCAGAAATATAAATAAAGGGGTGAAGCTATTTTATTACTATTTTGCATGTATTTATTATATTTTTATATTTCACTATATAAGCATGATTTACATTTTAAAAACGTGGGATTAGATGGGTTTAAAAGAGAAATATAGTAATAGAGAGAATGGCACACAAAGCCTTAAGTGAGAATAAAGAGAATAAAATATAATGCTCACAAGAGCTATATAGAGCAGCCTCAGAGAAAACCAGAAAATGCAGGGACAGAGAAGGCTAAAGAAAAATAGGGGTCCTTGGATAGACTATCAATGTAGAAAACTGTCCTGGAGAAGGCAAATGGTATAAAACCTGCAATAATAATAATAATAATAATAATAATAATAATAATAATAATATCTGGATTTGGCTGCAAATAAATTTAGAAATTCTTGTATAACAACAGAAGCTGAAATCCATTTTAGGAGTTAAATGATGAGACAATGGATATAGATCATGATTCTGAGAAGTTGAGAAGAAAACATGTGGAAAGTAATAACATTAATAATGTGTTATCTAATGAGAGTGACCTGAGCCTATCTGAAAGCAAAAGGGAAAGGCTTCATTGAAAGGAACAAGTTAAGGATGATAAAATAGAAGAGAATGATTTTTGCATGAAATGTCTGAGGAGATATTTGTATCCAGAATAGAAGTAGAGAAGTTATTTTAAGGAAGAAACCTTTCTCTGAGGTTATACTCACTTAAACATTTACAGTATGAATTCACATATTCTGTTTTCCTTGACTGCATTATCATCTATCACAATTACACACCATTTATTTATTGCTTTACCACCGGCTGGCAGCTTTTTCATCTTCTCCTTCCACTGCTGACATTCTATAGAACTTAATGACGTGCGAACACCCAAGATCATAGTACCTCATCTCTATTGCTCCAGGGACCTCCCTAGCATCACCTTCGCTTAATGTAGAGAGCTGTGTGGGTCACTCATACCAGCTGGACCTTATCTCTCTACTCCTACCCTGGTCTACTCTTGACTTCCCACTATTTCACCACGAGCTTGCAGGCCTCAGCACCTGATTGGTAACTCAAAGTTAACCCATTACAACTGCCAACTTTGATCTATAACCTTTTGTTCCTTTTGGTACGTATTTTCTTTTTATTTTCTTTACTACCTGTACATTGCCGAGCATTATTATTCAATGTCATATAAAATTCCTGGTTAGATTCTAGAAATCCATCCCGGCTAGTCTCACATTGCTTGAAAATTCTTTGATTCATTATTGTGGGAAATACTGACCACAACAGCTTCGGAAAAACTTAACCTATTCACTTAAAGCTGATAACCTTAGAAATAAAGACTAGCAGATGTGACTTTCTTCAATTTCATCAATTTAACCTCTAAAATACATTTGATCTCCACATTCTATCTCTTCTTTCACTCCATCTCTGAAGGGGAAAAGAACTAGCACCCACCTCATTTAATCCTCCCAATTAACTAAAATGATACAGGCATTTGAGACCAAGAAGTTTAGAAATACCTCAGAGGCAAAGGTAAAAATAATAAATGTCTAAGTGGGGACTCCAAACTGTAGTGGGCACCATCAGTGCTCCATATAAACAACCTCAGATGCTGTTTACTATTTCTGAGCTTTCAAATGACCTTTGTCCCTAACAGCTCACACAGACAACTTTCTTTGGAGGATTATCTTTGGGCCACTTGAATCTCTTCTCCCACAAGTGCTGACAGTCAGAAATGTTGAGAGCATCTGTTTTCCCAGAGTGGCCCTTATCCACTGGTTGACTACTTGGGAGTCCGAATACCAAGTTCCATCACTGTGAGGTAAAGTTTAGACTCTAGAGTCCCTCCAGGAATCAGTGTGAGGCCAAGATTATGTTCAAAATTAAATATTTGCTTGATCTCTTTCTTCCCCTTTTCGACTGACGATGATTCTTTCAGGTCCTCAGTTGACTTCCCATTCTAGAATTTCTTTCTGGGATACCCAATGTAAGATACAAATCTTGCCTCCCTGCTTTCTGTCTTAATTCCTCCTGCTCAGCCCTATTGTTTCTTCCTTGTCAAGGCTCCTCCTATGCTCCCTGGAATTTGTCTCCCCTTTACAATCATTTCCATCCTCTTTCTTCCAACTAGTTTATTTCCCCTTTGCCTATGAATATGTGCAATATCCCCATATTAAGAAAAACCTTATACCCTACAATCCCCTCAACTTATCTTTTATTTCTTCTCTTTCCCTTCATCACCCAGTTTCCATCAGTTTATTCTGTATTTGCTAGCTCCACTTTCTAATCATTCTTTTGTCTACTCTTTATATTTGGCTTCTATCCTTACTCATCTTCTGAAGCTCATAAAGATATGCAATACCATCCTCATCACCAGTTACGTGTTCTGTTCTCTGCTTTTTCTCTCTCCTGACCTCTTTATTGCTGGCACACTGCTCCTTAAACTCTCTTCCCTTGACTTTTACAGTTCAGTAATTTCCAAAGACTCAAAATGGCTGTTTTTGTTTGTTTGTTTGTTGTTGTTGTTGTTCTTTTTCTCTCTCTCCTAATCATTTTATCCCCTATCTGTAAGCATTCTTGATTTTTGTTACTAAACTACTTTTTTGGGCACTCTTTCTTCGGTAACCTCATACACTATCACAGTTTATTACAGAGCCTGAACTCTGTTGGAATAAGTAAGAAATGACTTTATATTTATCCAACTACTGATTCCATGTATGCTCTACTGAGTATTTCCTCTCCAAACTTTGCTGTCTCAGAAAGATCCCATAACTTCCCAGCCAATTACCATTAAGTGAATAGTATCATGCAGTTAAGATTAATTTTAGAGCACATTCTCTTCCCTCTCTCCAAATTTGATCTGACTCCCTTTGGCATTGGGATTTGCAGTGAAAAAGGTATAGAGTATTTTTTTCATTTACTGCTATTTTCTCTTTATTTTAGCCTCCCTCTTACATATTTGTCTCTAGCTCTCTTTATTACTTGGCTTGAGGGCAGGGAAAGAACCCATTTGTCTAATCCACAGGGATGATAAATTACCATTCTTAAGGATGCTTTACGTTTAAGAATGTTACAACTTCAATAAACTCTCATCACACCTCTGATCTTAGCTTCTATGTTTTGTTTGAGACCAAGGGAAGGCTGAGGTGAGAGGGTCCAGGACTGGTTTGGAGTTCACTTGGTAAACTGGAGAAGGCATGACCCCAACATTTTTTTAAAAAATATATAGGGAGTCCTACCAACAATTATATGGACCCAAGTTTTCTTCCAGCCACATCACCTGCTCTTCCCTATGTGTAACTCATGTACCTATACTCTTGCTGATGGTTTTTGCTTTGCCACTACCATATATTTAATTATTCTATTTCTTCTTCATGCAATATATACCTACCCCATCTCAGAAGCCTCCTTTTCCTTCTAACCTCCTCCATAAAACTTCTACTAGTCACTATTATTGCTGCTACCACCCTCATTTTTACTACCTGCTCTAATTATATGCTATCATTTTTGCATTAAACCCAAGATAATTTTATAGTGATCTTATGAAACTTATTACTTCAACATGACATTTGGATATGAGCTTTAAATTTGAGTTTGATCAATTTTTTATTGTGCCTGAAAATAAGTCTTTACAAAGTGACGCTATTCCTTTAACTGAAATGTGTACTTGTTTAAATTTTCAGTTTAAACAGAAAACTCACTGTGAATAGAGGCAGCATCTTATTCATGCCAGCATACTTCACAATGTCTACAAGTGTCTTTCATATGTACTAGTATGTTGTCAAGATGTATTGAATTGAAGGCTGAGGATGACATGGATGGATGCTGACATGTCCTGGCACACAGTGCCTAGCACTCAATAAATGTTCATTGAATAAATTAATAAAAACTAGAGTATATGAAGATTCTTTTGCCTAATGCTCTCAATCAAGCTAAAGACAAGTAGGTATAGTCATATGCTAAGATGGATGTGGAGAGATAAGAGGTACTTAAGAAAAAGAAGCTCTGGAATATCAACTTAAGGGTCTACAATAGGTTTGAATAAAAAATGAAAGGAAATTCACAGATTGACATGTAGCAGCAAGAGGCTTGTTAAATTGAGCTGTATGAATCTATAATAGGGCAGAGACAAGGGGTTCTATACAATATAAATTGACTTATTGCAACTATGAAGCAAAGAAGTTCTTTATTAGAAACAAACTAAACATCCATTTCCAGTGTATCTATGGGATTGCATAGCTTTCAAACTATATTCCTTCTTGCCTTAGAATAATGATTCACAGTCAAGCAATTGGTCAAATTTTATCTTTTAAGGCTATAATAATTTATTACAGCCAGACACGGTGGCTCATGCCTGTAATCCCAACACTGTGATTGCACCACTGCACTCCAGCCTAGGCAACAGAATGCCAGTCTGTCTCAAAAACAGACAAACAAAAACACATATAGCTACCAGGTAAATGAATAAATATTAGTACAAATAATGTATAAAATAAAAATACTTGGTGCTATGGGTCCATACAACAATCTAAACTATTTTCAAAGCCAAGTAAGGTCAAATAAAATTTAACAACTTAAAAATAGAAGAAGAGCATTGCAGGTAAAAGGGAGAGGTTGGCAAAGGCTGGAAGTGGAATAGAATAAGAAATATTTTACAAATTAAGAGAAGACAAACAGAGACTGAGAAAGGAAAAAGACAGTAACAGGAGTTTCAGACTAAAAATTATTAGAGTCTGATTAAGAAGGATCATAACAGAGGCTTTGGACTTTACACATAAAGCAATAAAAATTCCTTGAAAGACTTTAAATAAGCAGATGTATATTTAAAAAAAAATCACTCTAGGCTTTGGTGAATTTAGGAGACAGATTACGATGTTATTGAGTATATAAGATAATATCAAATTTAATTAGGGTAAAGATAAAGATAGAGAGTGGTGGATTGGTAATAGACTTATTTAGAAGAAAAACCAAGCCTAACTTGGTGGCAGCTTAAATTTATTTCAGTTTTATATATGTATAGTTTTATATATGTACATTTCACCCAAATGAAAATGTCAAAACAGATAGTTATACTTATTTAGAACTCAAAACAAAAAAAAAGAAGAAAAAAGGAGAAGAAAAAAATGTTTGAGATGAACATGTTTGACAACCACAGACATATGAATAAACATGGAAATTTTAGAAATATTGGAGAGCAAGGAGGGCTAGCAAATGGCTATTTTACTCATTCAATACATAACTGAACACCTAATTATGTAAACAATTCTAGGGAAGAGCTTTAAATTGGGAATCTAGAATCATGTTGGTGCCTTTATTTGGATTTACGCACACATAAAAGAAATCTACAATAAATGTGACTTCATCAAATATGCACTAAATTATATGAACAAAGTGAATATAAACATTTTTTTCTGCTTAGGTAAGATATTCTTGATTTTGTCTCAGACATTACAGCTAAAAGTAATTAATTTTTTTTTCAACAAAACTTAGGAAACTCACTTAAAACTTGGAAGATATATGTAAATCTTAAAATTACCCTTTCTCTGGGTGCACAGCTATAGATCTTGGTTGATCCAGACCTTGGGAAATAATTACATAACGGAAAGAACCATTGAGTCTTGCAACTTCAATTAAGTTGAAACCATGATCTGTCCAATATATGTTACCTAGGAGAAATAATAGAGGTGTTTATAATACAGTTTTGAGAAAAAAAGTACTTGTTATGAGTAAAATTAAATTTCTGAGCATTCACATAACTACCAAGAAACTGTTTACTTCCTACATTCTTTTTAAAAGTGTTTCCTAAGCAGAAAGCTGTAAATAAACTAATATGCAAATACTTTCAATTCTAATCTCACACATCTCTGGTTTAAACCATATAATGATATATTTACATGGTAAAAATAAGTTGAAACTTCTCCTACCTAAAGAAAAGACCTATTTTAACTTTCTACTGACTTCAGGCAAAAGAGAACTTCTAACACTTTTGTTTACCAGCCTTACGGAGCTCTCAGGAGATTTGGGCAAAGTTAACACTACATAATCTACTTCTACATAAAAACCCTTATCCAAAGGCTCAAAAGCATTAGAAGGAGCGAAGCCAAAAGCAAAAGAAACTATTTACCCCTGTGGCTGGAAGTACAAAAAAAAAAAAAAAAAAAAATGTAAAGAGATAGAAAAGATTTTTTATGAAGCATTTTGAGCCCCTAACAAAATAGGTGTCAAACAAAAAGATAAAAAGCCATGGATTATACCAGCAATCCAGTCAATGGCTATCCCTTCCACTCTTCCCAAGCCATTGGTAATGATATCTTCTTTCCAAGTCTGATCTCTTTTAGCTCGGCTAATTTTATTGAAGCCCATGTCTGTCCAGTAGATGGTATCATTTTCTATGGATAAGACACAGAAAAAAATATATATACATACACACTATAAAAGGTATCAATATAGGTGTTAGGATCATATTGTAACTGTATCTTTTAGGATATCATCCTGGGTACACTAGATTTTAAGTATTCTTCAGGATAATTTACTAATACAAATAGTTAAAAAAAAAAGCATGAAAACATGAAAGAACCTATATTTCAGTCAAATGATTTTTGAAGTATTTTTTGAAAATTATGGAAATAATCTATTGCATTGTTTATTGGTTTTTATTAATTTCTCTACTTATCTTAACTCAATAAATCTTTATCCTGCATGAATTTGCAACTTTGATTCCAAACCATGTTATTTTGGACCACAATTTTTCTCTTCATGCTATACCTGTGTCTGAATCTTCTTTTAAAAATAATACTATTAGGGATAATCAACTCCACAAAACCTCAAAGTAGAGAGAAGTTAGAAAGAAACATACGAGCATTTCAATTATATCAAGAGTGTTTTAAGCATAAGGCCACTCAGAATGTACAAAGTATTTAAAATGCCTTACAATCCAATTATTCCTTCTAAGGTATGAGTTTCTCAGATGTCAGCTACAAGACCCTTACATTATTTTTCAAACTGTCATTGTCCAAATGAGCTTAAGAATACTTGAAGATTGTTTTGTGATCACAGAGTCTTTAAATAAGAGTACTTTTTGAATACTTGAATGAAAAATGTGTCCAAAGACTATACATGAAATATATGTGCATGCATATGCATAAAAGGTAGTAATTATAGACCAATGATTTTAAACACAGCCACCAGAAAGACACTGGGGACGAATCATTAAATAATAAATTTGCCAGCAACTAAGTAAGTTTTTGTGTTGCGACCTACATGGCCATTTGAAGAACAAATCCTTTAAGACCAATAAAATTTCCCTCTGGCACACTGACAGACTATGGAAATAAAGAAAATGCAATTAGTATAATAAAGCCATTTATCAGCAAGCTTTGAGGCTCTGTTTCAAATGAAATACAGTCTTTACTTTTACCAGTTCAGCAAAAGAGTGCAAATAGTCCTTGTTCTCCACAATGGTTAAGTCAGACATATCAGAGATACCCTATCCAAATATATGTCTGGGAAGCAAGGATTTGTTGGATTTTCTCGTTTTGTAAAAGCATCAATTAACATTTTTTTCATTATTGAACCAGGAAATGAATCAACAGAAATAAGTCTTATTTTTGCATAAATATTAAGCATTGCATGTTGAATCTAATCTTCTTCCCTAAACATTAGACCCGTATGTCCAACTGTCTCCTTTGTTTCTCTGCTTGTTTGTAGATAAGGCACTCTTGATGTACAATGGACAAATAATGAACGAAACATGCTTCTCTTGAAGTCTTCAGCCTGGCAACTCCCCTTTCCATGGTGGTGTGATAGTTGGCACCTCCATCCTCTGTTTCTTAGACTAAAAACATCGGGATTGTCCTGATTATGTTTGCACATGCACCACTTCCAATCAATCACCAGATACTCTCACATTTAATCCATTACCAAGTATTTTTGTTCACTTTTTTCTTCTTTCAAAACATATCCATTATCCAACCACCTCACACCATCTACTACTTACGTTGTAACCAAACCAATAACCACTATCACCTGAAGTCTTGCAACAGCCTTCTAATTGGTTGCCTAGCTACCATTTTTGCTCCTGTACTTCCCTTTCCATATGAGTCTTGCTTTGCCATTTAGAAAAGTATAGCTGCAGATACACTTCTAAAATATAAATAAGTTAGAATGGAGACATTTCCACAAGAAAAAAATGTAAATAAGATTTTCTCTCCGCTGTTTCACACCAAACTCTCTAGTCACTTCCCATCTCATCCAAGGTAAAATTAAAGTTCCCCCTCATGAGTTTCATGATCTATCAACTCCCTCCAACCCTCTCTCCTGATTTCCTTCCACTCTTCCCCTCACTTACCCATCTCTAGTAACAGATCTTCCTATTCCTAAAAGAAAATATTCTTCAGTACAAGAGTCTTTGCATATTTTTTTTTTGTCTTGAATATTTTTCCCCAAGATATCTCAGCTGTCTTAGCTCAAATATCCCGTTTATTGAAACTTTCCTGATTATTCTATAAAAATTATTCTTTTACCATGCTCTATTCCCTCTTACCAAAACGTATTTTCCTCCATAACACTTATCATTATCAAACACATTATATATTTGTTGGTTTGTTTGTTGAGTTTCTCTTTTGTCTCACAGAATGTATTTTCTTTGAGGGCTGGGACTTTATTTCATTTGCTGCTTTATCCCTGGTTATCTGGAATACTTTCTGACACATAATAAGCTCAAAGTAAGCATTTAGTGAGTAATAAGGTAATGTGATATGCTGAATAAAGACTGGTTGGGAGGCAGATACAAAGAAAACACATTGCTTGCCATAAAAATGCTTATTAGCTCATTAAGGAACAGAAGGTATGCACATGAAGAAATGGCTAAGAACCAGAAATAGTGTAAGATGAGCAGCATGTAAGCCATACAGGCAAGTATTTTTGCAGGAATTCAAAGAAGAAAATCAGGACAATCTTTACAATAAAAAAAGGTATCTCTTCATTTCATATTACTTTCTAATAGCTTTGTCAGTGCTGCAAAATTTTAGTCAATATATTATCATAAATCATTCCTTTCCATATACACCATGACGTCTTGATCATATCTTTGTCACACTGAACTGAAATTGCATTTTTGTGTTTCTTCCTAGAACTAGACCATTAAATATTTCATGGATAAGGACTGCATCTGACCCAACTTTTCTCAATATGGTCACATGTACTATAGACACTTTGTAATACTGAGGCTACCTCTAAATGGTGAAGACCATGAGATCACAGCATTGGGAAACTAACACATTTTCTTGTATCCTTTCTGTTAGGTACATTTGGGAAACTCATGAGTAAATTAATCATGTGATGATGCATTAAGGAGAACCAACAGTATAGAAGAATTAAATCACAAACTGACGCCCAAATCCCTTTTCCTCATCATTTTTTTTTCACATATATGTTGTATACCTGCACAAACACACACCAGACAAAATGCTAAAATAGGAAAACATGTTTTCTAATATCTCAGAACATCTGAAAAATAAACACAAATTAGGTAAAGAATGATTTAATTAGGAAAAGAATCAAGTTAAAAGAGGATAACATTTTACAACAAACTGTAAAGATACAAAATGCAGACAGATGCAAAGATAGAAAGAGAAGATTTTCAGAACTCTGTCCTGATTCTTATTTCCAAATATATTTCTTAACTTTAATTACCTCCATTCAATAGATACTTATGGAATTCATAGTTTGTGCTAAGAATTATTGTAGGCATAAAATATGGTGGTGATCATAACAGACACTATCCTGATAATCACATAGTTTACATTCTAGAGTACAATTAAAAATAAACTATCTTAAGACATATGGTAATTTGGGAACATATAATATAATCACATGATTGGAAAACAGAATTTGTAATTTAAGATAATAACAATTATAATTACCTCTCTACAGATATAATAAGACAAATATGAGTCTTTGAAGTCATTTTCAAGAAGGACCATATCGGGAAATCAGCAGCCAGTTATTGTGCATTACAATTATAATTAAAGTCAGAATTAAAGGGAAAACCATATATTGCCATAATGATATTTATCTGTGAAACAAGGGAAAGACCTTTGGACAATGAGAAATATTACACTTTTTAAGTTGAGAGAAAAGTTTTCCCTGAGTATTTAGAGACTAAATAACGCAGGGTTCTGTCTGATAATAAGAAAAGGGAAATAAAAGTGTTTTAAAGTTATTTCACCTTTGTCTGTATTCTTATGATTAATTAACAAACACTTGTTGACCAACTGTTGTGAAAACACTCTACTCTGCATTATTATGGGTTTTTAGGTCCTAGAAAATTCAGAGTTAGGTTTTCTGGCCTAAATGTACATTCTATTTCAGAAAACAGCATAAATATGTAAAAAATGCCAGATAAAATATAATATATAAGCTCACCGTGATGCTCTGTCCTAAAATAATCACCAGCACACTAGGAAGATAAAATAACAGGGTAGAAAACAAGGAGTGTAGGGCTAGGTTCTTGTCACGGTTCTGCATTTACCATGAACATTTCACAAAGTTACTTTTTCTCTTCAGGCCCCATTTTCCTCATATATAAATATGAATAAAAATATAAATATATGCATGTAAAAACTACATTTATGTACTTAAATAACAGAAGGCAGAATTTAGATAACCTTTAGGATCTCTTCTAGGTATGATCTTCTAAGGCTAAGATTTTATTTTTTACTTTCACATAAAGGGAATACAGTATCTCAATGTACAGTCCTATGCTAGCTGTTATGAAGATCTTCCTTTTCCCCTGTAGGTTTTGCTCACTTTAATTAGCTCTGTTTGTCTGATTCTAAAAATGATAAAGCATATGATTTTTCCCAGAACATGCTACTCATGGCTTTTATGTCACATTTCTTTTTAAACTATAGGACTTTACATTTATCCTATTAAATGTCAGCTTGTTAAACGGAATCATGGATCCTGCCTGTTGACATTTTAAAAAATCATATATTACACAATGACACTTTTTTGTGATATCCACAAATTTGAAACGTAGGTTTTCTTCATCTTTATTCAAGCTAGTGACAAATGTGTTGAATTGGATCAAAGATTTACTTCTGACATACCACTAGAAACTTCCTTCTGAGGCAAACTATTTTCCTTTTTGTCATGCCTTAGTAATTTATAATTTATATATATCTAAGTATATAAATCTTAAGTGTACAGTTTGATGAACTTTTACATATGGAACACAACCATGTAACCACTACCTTGATCAAGATCTAGATCACTGACAGCATCACACAGGCTCCTCTGTGTCTTCTGGGAATATCTCTTCTCTTCCCCAGTGGGCAGCTGCTATTTTGACTTCTAGTACCTTAGATTAGTTTTAAATTTTTGATAAATGGCAAATTACAGTATGTGCTCTTTGGCCTGTTCTTTCATTCAAAATTATGACTATTAGATTCATCTTTTCCGTTGAATGTCTCTTGCTTTTCCATGGTGTGAAAATGCCACAAATTATTTATCCATTTTGAACATTTAGGTTATGTTCAATTTCTGTCTATTATAACTAATGCTATGAAAATTCTTTCTTTTCCATGTCTTAGAAGAGACATACACTGTCATTTCTACTGGGTACCTTCCCAGAGGTAGAATTGCTGAGATATATGAGCGATACCTTTAGTAGATAGGGTTTATTTTAACGCATTAATGATCTCAATGCTCTCCTAATTAAGAATCTAGAATCTATACTTTTTTCAATTATTGTTGAACTCTACCATCCCCTTCATATCTGGCTAATTCAACCATTAGTACCTCTTAGTACAGTTGGACAAGCCAGAAATTCTGAATATTCTCTTATTTTCAGAGACTGGTTCAACATGCTTATCTACCTTGGCTGGTAGTGCTCACTTTACCAGATAAGGGGCAAATGACCAGCTTCAACTAAGCAATGACTTTAGAATGTAAAGCTTCCCTTTACTGTTTAATAATAAGATGTTTATTATTAGTAATATTAGTAATAATAAAAGCAAGATAAACTATTATTAAATAGTAAAGGAAAGTTTATTATTTCATCTTCTTCATCAATGCTGAGAGCGTTTGAGAGAAAAATCCCAAGACACTTGCTTTTTTGATGAATCTTTTATGAATATTACATGTATAAAAGCTGTATATCTTAGAGTAGTTCTCATGACTTGTCAAGCTATAGTCCTTTGGTCTGAGAATCCGGGAGGAAAAATAAATATGACAAATAACCACAACTCTGGTAAAAATAATTATATCCAACCTTAACTTTGAGAACATCAAACTGTTGTAAACATCACCAGCTCCTATTACTATTATTATTACTATTATTATTCAAACGGTAGCAAGTGCAGCGTGGGTAAGGCAAAAATTTTGAAGACGAAAAGGCTGAGAATTATTGGCTATTGAATTAAGAGGAGTTATAACAAAAGTGAAAGAAAGAGAGGAGACGGAAGGAAGGAAGGAAGAAAGAAAGGAAGGAAGGAAGGAAGGAAGGAAGGAAGGAAGGAAGGAAGGAAGGAAGGAAGGAAGGAAGGAAGGAAGGAAGGAAGGAAGGAAGGAAGGAAGGAAAAGGAAGGGAAGAAGGGAAAGGAAAAGGAAGGGAAGGGAAGGGAAGGAGGGAAGGACGAAAGAAGAACAACTAAACAACTAAACAACAACAACTAAAAAACAGTCTGCCATAAACCATTCCTTCCAGGAGGGTCTGAGCTTGGTTGTTAGATCTGGTAATGAGGACTGATTCTTGTACGTAGTTCCTAAAATGATAATTTGGTGAATGAGGTCATGGAAGGTCAGAATTTAGTTGACATCTAGGAGACCTACTTTCCGTAGGTTTATTAGCTAAGAAAATTGTGCAAATTTTGTAGATAAATGGATTATTTTGTAGTAAGTTCTGGTAATCTTTTCTTAGAGTTTATATAAAATTTATTAAGAAGCTCAAGTTTGTCTGGGCACAGTGGCTCAAGCTTATAATCCCAGCACTTTGAGAGGCGAAGAATGGAGGATTGCTGGAAATCAGGAGTTTGAGACAAGCCTGAGCAACACGGCAATACTCTATCTCTATAAAAAATAATAATAATAAAAAAACAAAACTCAAATTAGATACACAAAACAAAAAATAATTTAAGGATAGTTCCAATTTATGAACAACAAAATTTACAAGTTTATGTTTAGCTTAATTTATCTAATTTATTTGTTGCTATTTTATTGAATCTATTAAACCTATCCCATATTTTAAAAATAAAGACAATGGTGCTCTACCCCAAAATTATGTGTTAACTTGCGAAAAATTCTACATAAAGTGTGTTTCAATTTCTTCATAAACTTCAGATTTGGGTTCTACAGGATGTAGCTATTATATGTGGCTATTACACTACTTTCAGTTAATGTAGTCTTTATTCCCTTGTAGAGACAGTAGTTAGAATTTTGTTGTTGTTGGATCTTTGACTTTTGTTTGCTATATAGAAAAAAAGCTTATGGCTGTGGAAGCAAATATACAGTCACAGTACTGATAGCATCTTCACTTGTTTTAATTATTGAGATTGAAAAAAAAATAATATTCCTCTTCCTGCCACCCCACAACTACCAACTTTTACTTAGATTTAATTATTTACTATCACTTCCAGATGATCTGGCTACACATAAATTTCCTCTTTTGAGTCAGAAATGTAAGTATTCTTCATATTTTTTTTTACTGTCACTTATCATCAGTGAACTTAATAGGTAGGCCCAGGAATATAATTTTTGCAACATTTACAAAACTGCCTTAAGGTCATGTAATGCATTAATACCTCTAATTTATCTAACATAATGATATCTTTGGGGAACTAAAATATTTCACAATTTATTAAGCAACCTGTTTTACTATTCTAAAATTCTGAGAAATACAACAGTTAACACTAATCCAAACCACCATCTTCTATTTTTTCAAAAATTACTCATTTAAATATATTTTTGGAGGAAGTTTTCTCATATCATGTCTACATTTTTCAATCATCATGTTTCTTGCTGCAATATTTTGTCCCTGTTATGTGCCGTTTCAACCCAGATATCAAGACCAGACCTTTTTCTTCATTCACTTCCCACTCTCCCACCCATATAGATATATAAAATCATTCATATAAACATGAAATGCAAACAGTGAAATAGAATTTCTGGAAACATGCCATAAGGACACTTGTTATAATAGCATAAAAATTCCTAACTGAAAACTAGCTATCTTTATTTTAAAAGGTGCTCTGACCACACCTGCCACCGGGATTCAGTGGCAGTTTCATGTCAAGTCCCAGCCTCACATCATATCCTTGACTCCTCCCTCTTTTTCCTTTCATCTCAATTTATCATTTTTCCCCTCTCTGATTAGCCATTTTCCAAAGAAAAACCCTTTCTAGCCATTCGCCTCAACCTTGGCAATCAGCTTGTGTTTGCGTAGTTTAAATCCAGTAGTTCTCAAATGGCTACCCATTAGAATCACCTGAGGAATGTTTTAAAATACCAAAGAGGCAGCCACAACTCAGAGAATTAAAACTACTTAGTCAGGAGTAGGGTACAGGTGGGGAATTACTAGTTAACTCATTAAAGGCACAGATAGGAAGAAAATCACCTTTATTTAACAGGGCCAATAATCTTGTGAAGGAGATTTCAATTATGAAATGCTACACAACCCCTCGTCCCCTTACAATCCCATTGTTAACCCATTTGCTATTAGTGGTTCACTACTAAAGAGATTTTCAAGGAGAGAGAGGTTGACTTGGTCTTCTACGGGAGGATATCAGATTTGAGGCTAGTTTTTTCTCCAGTTGAGGGAAGTCTTTAACTTGCCAAAATCAGAATCAACTGATGGTATTTAACTTTTTTTTTTTTTTTTTTTTTTTTTTTGGCATGAATCAAGCCAAAGCACAAGGCAGCTCAGAGAGAGATTACTTTGTTTTGATTCTCCTCCATTCCTGATAAGCTGGCTACATTCCTGTTTGCATGGCAATTGAAAAATGTGGGAGTGATATGACAAAGCTTCTTCCCTCCAAAAATATATTAAAGAAGGTGACTTTTGAAAGGTCACACCTTTGGCATGTGACAAATATATGGTTCATATATGTGCAAAGAAGGAGGTATGACCAACTTCAGAGCTCACAATCTCTATATAATTTACAAGAAAAAAAATCAAGGATTAAGTATCTATGGCATATGACATATATGAACCATATATTTGTCACATGCCAAAGGTGTGACCTTTCAAAAGTCACCTTCTTTAATATATTTTTGGAGGGAAGAAGCTTTGTCATATCACTCCCACATTTTTCTTTGCACTAGTTATTGTAATTAAAAAAAATTACTTTTAACTTTTAGCAAAACTGTAGAAGTGTAATATGTGCATTTTATCTCTAGTATTATCTTATTTTTCTCCTTCTTTTTCTCTTTGTCTTCATTTCCTCACATCTTAATTGTTCATCTTGCATTTTCCTCATGTTTTGGAAGCTACATAGAATAATTTTTGGAACAAGATTAGATACTTTTTCTAAAATACATCAAATCATATAGACAAGTGACTTCAAAGTCTGGCACACACACTCTAGAGAATGGCTAGGATACCAAGAAAATCCAAGACAATGCAAGAAAATGTTAAAATCTTGGCTGCTATTTTTTATTTCTCATCTTTTAAAAATTTTTATCTGTGTATATATATTAAATCATCTTTAATACAGTAATAAGATATATGATTCATAAGTAAATAATTTAGTAATAAACCTGCATTTTAGGTGAAATCTCTTTTTGTTTGAGTAGGTTGTGCAATGAAAAAGAAAGGCTCAGTACTACTGATGAAGCTGCAACATTCCAACCATTTTCACAATATAACACACAAAAACAAAGATATTTTTTATGGCACAATAATTTCTTGTAGAAGGTTGCCTGTGACAGGAGGGACAGGCCTAAAATCTCAGACCAATTCATGCTGTGCCTTTCTTCCCTGAGGATCAATGTCTCCACACATATATTACCCATTTTTGGCATATAACTGAGACATCTCATGCTGATTGAAACCTCTGGAGAAGGCTCTGCAAGTTCTAGGAATTGAGAGGAAAGCAAGATCAGTGAAGGTCATCAGGGATTGCTTCATGGAGGAAGTGAAGCTTTTCCTAATACTTGAAGACTGGGTAGCATTTGGATTAGATAAGATGTGCAAGAATAATTTACGAAACCAAGTTCAGATAAAGGACCAATTTACTAAAAGTGGTCAATTTCAGAATAGCAGGAGGGGACAACAAAATTGTTCCAGCCAGAGTGATGAGCATAATCTATGATGAGAGCCAGTTCAGAATCCATCCAGTGCCTCGGCACAGATAGGAATTAAGTTGAACTTTCTATTCTTTTCAATTTTTGAAAGCATTCCTTCAAATATTTTGCAGATTAATAAAGACTCAGATTCCTGATATTACATATTAAAAAGGATTCAATAATGAAGTGCTAATAAATTACATTTGTTTCTTTCATTTTTGACAAAGGCAAATCAATGCAAATGCTAATGGGCAATTTTCTTATGGTAACAAATCACTAAGAACTCCATCCTTGCAAGTAAATAAAATGAAATCTGCAGACTTCAAAAATTTTAGATATCTTAATCCCCTTCAGGTACAATGTTATGAAACCTTAGATAATGTACATTCTCTTTTAAATTACTATTTTATCAAATAAAAAATATATGCTTGTCTAGCTTTTGTGTCCTGAATGAAATTTGCATTAAACATTACTTATTATAAAAAAAATTATTTAAAAAAATTTCATTTTCTGGTTTTGAACTGTTTCCTCTCAAGGTAATGAAAGGAATCTTTCACACTTTCTTAAGCAATAACTGTTTTTAGTTTTCAAAGCAACTGCACTGTGCTGTTTTTCACATACATTAAGTTAGTTCTTGCAGCCCTAATGTGGCTAATTTTGACTTTCAGGTAACACATAAGAACTAAAATGTGCTGTCATCTTCTAGTCTTCTTCAGATTAGAAAAGGACCAATAACAGCCCCAAGGAGAAATTTTTTTTATTTATTTTGTTTTAGCCTCACAAAGGTAAGCTGCAAAATTGAGACAGAATGTTGCATAAATATATCTTCAGGGACCAGCAACCTGTTTCAGACAACACCACCATTCCATTTCACTTTCATTTTTGAATAAGAAAAAGGCAGAAATCTTGTTCCTCAAATGTTCGGTTTCTAAACTATGCCTCAAATTAGTAAATCAGACAAAGAAGAAATATATACTTTAAAAATAGAGGCTTTCTCAACAAATATGTTTGAATTTTTTTTCCATCATCAGCCCTGGTGAAAAAAGTAACTTACTTAAGAGGTGTAACGAATAGAGGAATGTAGCATAATGATTAAAGGTTTAGACATTGAGTTCAGCCCTGCTACATAGTAGCTCTGTGATATGGACAAGCTACTTAACCTTTCTGTTCAGTGTCCGAATATGTGAACGAAATGGAAGTAATAAATTGTAAAGATTAAATGAATCCATCTGTATTAAAGCTCTTAATGCCTAGTATTTAATAAGCATAATAAAGTATCAACTATCATAAACTAAAATACAAAGTATATGATAAAACAAAATAAGATATACAGATACTAATAAATTTAGCAATTTCATATACTTTTGAAGTTTTAATTAGGTTTAGTTTAACATAATATTGTCTTTATGCATTTAAAATTGAAGAGAAAATATGTTGGTGTTTTCTTTGCAAAAAAAGAGAAAAATCTAATTTTAATTAACCTCACCCAAAGAAATAAATTCAGAAATAGAAAATTCCTTAAAAATAATCAGGAATGTTTCAACAACATCATTTGTGATTTCTTAAACTAAAAGTTAACGTTGATTTGGATGCACAAAGGCATCCCATATTTTTAGAAAGGTGAAGTTAAGTTTACTGTTAACAGTTACTACCATCACAGATAATTTGCTCTAAAAATTACTTGAAATTGCCTATGCTTACTGTATAAGGGCTAGCCAAATTCACAGGTGACACATAGATATATGAGTCTTATAATACAATTATTTCCCAACATGACTTTACTGTTATTGAATCACAGCTATTATAATAAACTACAATATATAAATGTGCTATGCTTGGACTTTCAGGAAAAAAAATACACAGTGATTCTTCTTATGAATGAATTTCTGCTTTAAAAAATTATTTTAGTGCAAATCAATACTTTTTATTGAAGACCATGTGTAGTAAAGGAGACACACAAGTGACCAAGCAGCTTCCTTCAATCTTCCCAAAGACTCAGTCACCCTCTTGTATTTGGTAGCAATTCATGTTACTTATCATTTTATAGTAAGTTGTAGTTGCTCCTCAACCTGTATTGGGAGTACACTGATAAAAAGCTTCATATTCTCTTCATAGTTAGCTACTGAGAAGACAGTGCAACATTTCGGATATACATATACAGAAGCTAGATGAATGAATGATCACGCATGACTGCATTATTACAATAAAAAAGTTCAGATTCAACATGTCACTGAATGAAACTGTCAGAGCTGCCCTCAGTCTTCTCATTTACCTGTGCTTGCTCTCAATTGATGGGAGGAACATACTCCCCTTCAGGCAAACTAAAGACCTGAGAGCTATCCTTGATTCCTTCTTTGTCCTTATTCACCTAACAACCACATCTAATCAATCAGCAAGTCCTCTGTGTTTTAACTCTTTCATTTATTTCTATTTGAAATCTACATATACCACTACAGTTTCATCCAGGTTCTCACCATCTCTGTTTTGAATGATTGCAAAAGCCTCCTAAATGGTCGTCTTCCTTTAATTTTATTTTTCTCAAATACACTCTAACAATTATCAGGATATTATAGCTAAGATGCAAATCAGATCTTTTGCTTAACATTCTTTATGTCCTTAGGTACCTCATGAGCCTTTGATGAAGCTCAGGTTCTTTAGTAAATCATACAAGGCAATCCACTTCAATAGCATACAAACTTTTTTGATGACTAAAATACTTTGATCACTCACTCTTGATATCTATTTTTAACCCATTATACATGTACACATATAGAGACATGAACAAAAATATAATTTTTGAAACATAAAGTATAAAATTAAATATAAACAGTTATAATACTTTCTTCCCCATATTCAATGCTTTTTGTTTGTTTGTTTGTTTGTTTGAGATAGAGTCTAGCTCCGTCTCCCAGGCTGAAGTGCAGTGGCAAGATCTTGGTTCACTGCAACCTCTACCTCCCAGGTTTAAGCGATTCTCCTGCCTCAGCCTCCTAAGTACCTGGGATTACAGGCACCCACCACATGCCCCGTTAATTTTTGTATTTTTAGTAGAGACAGAGTTTCACTGTGTTGGCCAGGCTGGTCTCAAACTCCTGACCTCATGATCGATCAGCCTCAGCCTCCCAAAGTGCTGAGATTACGAGCGTGAGCCACCGTGCCTAGCCTCAATTATGTTATTCAGTTCCCAGAGTGTGTGTCTTGCTCCCCTCTTGGAAGTGACTGATTTAGACCATAAGTGTTTTTCTGGTATTATCTCACACGCTTTCCTGCCTCTGTCTTGACTCAGCAGCACTAGCCTGTTTGTAGCTGCCCCAACTCCCTGAGTACACATACAACATGTCATTTTTCACATCTTTACCTTTTCTCCTGCCATTTCCTCTGCATTTCCTTATCTTTCATAGGAAACTAATACTCAGACATTAAGACTCATATTCTTCCTCTGCCAGGAAACCTTACTGACTATCACAGTCTAAGTCATTGTCTTTCTTGTTGCTCCTCTAATAACCTGTGCTTCTCTCTATAGTTACACTTAACACACAGGTTGCACAGCTCACTTTTTACGCATCTGCCTTTCCAGTTGACTGAGACTGTTCCCATTCATCTCAGATTCACAATGTCTTCCTCCAGCAAGACATTGCTGGATATCCAGTAAGCAATAATAGGAATAGAATCAAGTGAATAGTATAACAGTTATTAGCATAGTATCATCTAGAGCAAAGAAGAGTAAAATAAGAATAAGATAAAAAGAGAAAGAATATAAGTAATTTAATAAGGTAATAATATTTTGAAGATTACTGAATCAGTTAAATAAGCAATTTTGGGAGGCCAAGGTGGGAGGATCAAGAGGTCAAGAGATCAAGACCATCCTGGTCAATATGGTGAAACCCTGTCTCTACTAAAAATACAAAAATTAACTGGACATGGTGGCCCATGCCTGTAGTCCTAGCTACTCAGGAGGCTGAGGCAGGAGA
>NW_012098777.1:595126-602405 GCF_000951045.1 Mandrillus leucophaeus
AGTTTCCATGGTAAAGTGTTTAAAAAGTGCTCCACCAGATTGAAAGGAAGTCCCCATTTTAATTATCATTGCAATCAAATTCTGAAACTTTTATGGTAGTAAAATATATCTAAAAGGTATGTCTAATCTTTGATTTTTTTTTACTTGGATGGCACTCTTAATATCCTACGCATGCAGAAAATTAAAAAACTCCAATTTCAGCAAATACCTTACCCAAACTGCACAATGTTTCACTTACAATGTTTCTATGTTAGGAGCGCAGAAATAGGCTTTAAAAAAATCTTGAAGGAAAAAAGTATTCACTTGAGATAGGTTTTGGATAATATATATTTGAATTAATAATATTCTTGGTCTCAGCAGAATCAGGAACAGGGTTACTGAAAATATAAGAAGTGCTGAATCAGTTCAAGCAAAGGATGTTTTTCACCTCAATTAAACCATGCTCATGCTGACCAAAAGTTAAAGATTATATTAGATTAGAAAACTAACTAGGATGAAATGGAAAAAAAAAAAAAAAAAAAAACGGAAGGGCCCCATATCAGCTGGCATTATCAGGTAAATGAAGAGACATGTAATTTAATTGTTAAAAAGAAAGGCTCAGGGTTTTGGTTTTATTTTTATGCATCCTAGAGAGATAAAAGGAAAACAAGATTCCTTAAGACATTTTGATTCAGTGAGAATACCAGTAAAATATTTTTAGAAAGTTTGTGATAGAACATCTTAAAAAGGGCAGATCAAGGACAAAGACTTGTTCTGAAATAGCTATCTTGAAATATTTTCAGTTATCAAAGTAGAGATATAACAATTCTCTCTGTGTGCACTTGTGTGCATGTATGTGTGTCTGTGTGTATCCTTTCCTCCTGCTATATTACCTTGAGCTATAAGCCTCTTAGATCTTAAAAGAAAAACAGTGACAGACTAGTAGATAATTGGATAGGAGTCTACAAAAGGAAACTCAAAAGGAATCTCGAGTGCTTCAGGAAATCTTGTCAGTGACTGAGTGGACCTGCAATCTTCCCCCCAACATAAATTTAGTCAATGTATGGTATGAATAACACTTTCTTTAAAACATATATGAGGGAGAGTGTGACCACATAAATCTTATAATATATGTCCTATTTTATTCCCATTGTTTTTTGTCCCAGAGATGTATAAGTGCTCCATTTGTATGAAAATTGATTATTAGATCTTAAAGCTAAATAGTGAAAACTATGTCCACAGAAAGTTGTGTATAAGAAAGGCCAAGGTATCATTCATAAGAGCCAAAAACTAGAACAAAAACGAACATCTATCATTGCAGATATAGATATACAAACTGGTATACTCACAAAATGGATATTACTCAATGCCACAAAGGAGCAGCCTACTAATATATGCAAAAACATGATGGTTGTCAAAAATACTATGTGACGTGAAAGCAACCAGGCACAAATGAATGCATATCATGTAATTCCATTTATACAAAATTGCAGAATAGGCAAAACTAACCAATGGTGATTAAAAATAAGATTGGTGATCACTTCTGAGGATAGGTGGGCAGGAACAGGAGGAAACTTTCTAAAGTGACAAAAATAGTACATTTATTGTTCTTTACTCATCAAAACTGAATGAAAGGCAAACTACTATCTGAACACTCTACTATGGATAAATTATATCTCAATATAAAAGAATAAAATATACCAACATTTGCTGTAAGAAGAATTTAATTAACATTCCTAATCAAATCACCGATGGTAAATTGTAAGTAGATTATCTGGTATCATCCTAAAATATATTGTGCCTTTTGAGTGCAGGCCCTGGGAATATGCCTGCTTAATCTCAATGAAATTACAATATAGAAAATATCTCATAGGATGAGTAACCATAGTATGTGGTAAAAAAAAAAAAAAAAAAAAGTTTAGTGACAATCCAATGGGGTAGATAAATTGAAAACAGACTCTTACCGAGTATTTGCTACTGTGAAGGAACCTTTCCTATCATAGTGAATACACAAATATAAATCAGACTCGAATCTTGCTCTCCAGGAAAATGAAATTCAGAAAGGTAAGAAGAAATGCACATGAATAACTATAAATTAGAAAGTTCCCCTAGGAAATATGCAGAAATTGGAATGAGAATCTAGAAAAGGTAAAGGCTACATCAATTTGGGGACTAGAGTTGGAAGAAACTCTCAGAATGTGGCACAAGGGAATATGCTGTTCATTAGAATATGAGGAGAATGACAGAGAAGAGTCAGAAACCAGGTTGGAGGGATGAATTGATTTGTGTAAAATATCTAGTTAGTTATGAGACAACGACTTTTAGTACTAAGAAATTTAGGATTGTATTCAATGGTGATTGTGATTATGATGATAAAACAGTCACAGCTAGAATGAGCAACAATCCCAGTTTGCCCAGGATTCTCCTGATTTTAGCAGTAAAAGCCCAATGTCCCAGAACAGCCCTTAGTACTGAATATTAGTCTCTATGATCTCTAATTTTAGGGTAAATATTTGACAGATGGTTCCAGCTTCTGTGTTCTGAATCTATCCTCACATTTGTGCTAAGGCTGCTCTCAGCTAACGACTATGTGAAGCAGAGATACTAACGGAGGCCCATTCCTGCAACATGTGGAGCTCCTCTGACAGACCACATCGGCTTGTCAGGTGACAATGACTCTCCACCAGCCTTGCTGCAACTTTCTTGAAACTGCACCATAGCCTGAGACTTTTCCTGTCTGACCTGACTTCCTCCCCTGTATCTTTCATACAGCTCAGATCTGCCTCGCAGACAACTCGCTTCATTTTCTCTCACAGGTGTATTTCTCAATAACAATCTTACATATCTAATCCTGTCTTGACTCTGTTGCCCAAAAGACCAAACTAGCACAAAGGATGGCAGGGGTGGGCCGAGAAAATGAACAGTAAGACAGGGTTTTAGGTTTGGCTTCCTTATCCCCGAGCAGGTGTCAAAGAGGACACAGTTCTGAGTAGCATGTAGGGCAATGATTGGCCCATGCACACGATGTGAAATTGCTAAAGATTTCATGAGAAGTGACAAGGAAGTTGCTAAGGGGAAACATCCTTGCAGGTGCAGTGAGTCATGCCTTTGAAAAAGATAGAGGAAACAATGCTTATAAAGACAGCAGAGTGGGCTGATTACTGCTACATTGTAATGACACACTACAGACAGATAATTTAAAAACTGACAGCTGTTAATAAGCAGTTAAGACTAAATGTGAGAGCCAGATTTGGTAGATTACAAAGAGGCTCTTAACTCCCACAGTGGAAAAATGGACACAGCTGAGCAGAGCAAACAGAAGCTCTAATTGAGCTCCAGAGAGGTTTAAATGCTCAGCAAAGGCAGATCGGCAATGCTACAACCAGGGACCTGGTTGGAAAACCTGGGAACCTGAAAGATGGGATAAGGATATCTAGATACATGTTTCTGAGGGGGCTGGCTCCTGAAACACCCCTTGGACTCGCAGAGTTTGCAGAGGTGGCACAGTCCTCCCTATGCTAGTACTTCCCTTGTGCTGGTAGATATTGCAGAAATACCTCACCTGCAAGGCAACAGGTTTCCCTTTAGGACATGCACTCACTTTTTGTCCTGGCTGCTTGGCTGATAACTATGGTTAATTCCCAGTATAACCCACCTGGAGAATTACTGAGCCTCAAAAGGGAAGAAAGAGATTATATATCAACGCAGCTGTGAGAAATACCTGCACAACCAGAAAGGACCAGGGGAAAATCCCTGCAATTGAATTTTAAGGGTACTTGATCAAAGCAGGCTAGAATATAAGACTGGATAAACCAAAGTTCCTGAGGCACATTCTCGGTGTATGGGAATTAACACTCTAGCAAGGGCCCCAGGCTGTGGGGCATCATCTCTGCTAGACAGGCTCTTAAACACATGGAGAAACTATGCCTTTCTGCATGTAGAAATATCTGATCTTCCCTGATAGATGGTAGAAGAAGGAATAGAGAAGATGAAGGAAGGAAGTAGAGATATAGAAATAGATATGTAAGAAAAGAAAACCCACCAAAGTATTATGTTCCATGGGAAGCTTCAGGGGGCATTCCCTTCACTAGGGCTGATAGTACTGTAGCTGCAGTAGGGGAATCAGCATCACTAAGAAGTTCAGCTGTGACTCTACTCATCAGGTAATCTATTACAGTAGGAGGGGCAGTCCCAAAGCTTGGCTCAATAATATCCATTGTTTTGAGTCCTTCTCACCCCCTACTGCCTGAAATAAGAGAGGTCAGATTGTTGTGCTTACCTGCCAGAAACCAAAAGGCCGTAACTACCTTGACTGGCAAAGTTGAAGGAACATGGAGGGAGGCTTGACCTGAAGGAATTGTGGAGCTGGTTCATAGAGCATTGTTAAGGTCAAAAACAGATTGGCTGGCCGGGCACGGTGGCTCACGCCTGTAATCCCAGCACTTTGGGAGGCCGAGATGGGTGGATCACGAGGTCAGGAGATCGAGACCATCCTGGCTAACATGGTGAAACCCCGTCTCTACTAAAAATACATTAAAAAAATTAGCCGGGCATGGTGGTGGGTGCCTATATTCCCAGCTACATGGGAGGCTGAGGTAGGAGAATGGTGTGAACCCGGGAAACGGAGCTTGCAGTGAGTGGAGATCGCGCCACTGCACTCCAGCCTGGGTGACAGAGCAAGACTTCGTCTCAAAAAAAAAAAAAAAGCTTGGCAGCCAAACAAGAGTGCTGTTTAACATCTACAACAGCCACACATCTACAACAGCCACCTTCCACCCCTCTCCCCACTGCAAAAAAAAAAAAAAAAATACAAGGAAAGAGAATAGGCCAGAGGCTTGTTGCCTCAATAAAAATTTATGATCCCTTGCACAGATCTCAGACCTAAACCAATTTTTAGTTCCAGAACCCAGCAACTGAAGAAGTAGCCAAGGCCCTAGGGAGAAGGAACCTGCAACACTGTGGCAATTACATAATTGTGTTGATCCTCCCAGATCTTTCACCAAAAGGACGTATGACCATTTACTTGGGTCACTCAGTACTGGAGAAAGGTAACTGTTTTGATATGTTGAGGTTACTGGTCAGGGCGTCTGAGTAAATGTTGATGACCCAAGGTGTAAAGCATCATCATTGACCCCTAGTTTACAGGGAGATGGGAATGTGCTACAAAAGCTAGGTGATAAATGGGCCCCAGTTACATTCTGGCTCTTTGTGGGCCCACTAGATCCATAGATCCAGTAGGAGTCACTTTCTTAGTCCCAGTGTGTCTAATTGAAATGGACAAACCTGGCATTTGGGTGAACACCAACACTATTGCCTCTGAAGTAAGAGTGATCACAGTGGAAAGGCCAAGAGGACATCCCTGAAATTATCCCCACCACCACCACTATTCAACCCAGATGGTCAAGAGAGTAAAAATGACAAACTCATCTCAAGGAGGATGGGGGTGGATAGAGGATATTAGTGTCATCATGAAAGACAGGATTCAGGAGTAGTGGTTCCTATTACATCTCTGTTTAATTTGCCAGTCTGGCCCCTGCGAAAACTAGATGAACGCTGGAGAATTATCGTAGGCTTCCACAGGCTTAATCAAGTAATAGCCCTGGTGGCAGCTGCTACACCAGATGAGGTCTCAGGCTAGAGCAGATTAATAAGGCCTCAGGTATATAGTATGCAGCCATTAGTCTGATGCATGCACTTTTTCCAATGCAGAGATGAAAACAGAGGCCTCACTTTCTTTCTCAATGATGCACTGGAGAATTTTGTGCTTCCTTTCCCTGAAACCCAGAGATCAGTAGAGTTGGAGCTCCTTCTTACCAAAGAGAGAAGGTGCACTTTTGCCTAAGAGCCACAGCAAGATACTCCGAACCACAAGCTGCAGCTCCTGCCAAGCCACTTTGAACTTCTTGTATCTAGGGATCAGCAGGTGAAAAGGGGTGTCACCATACTAGCATGGATGATGACCCTGTATCCACCGTGGCCTGAGATCAATTACAACTATAATATTTGTAAGTAGTTTCATTAACCTCCCTTCTCTAAATTTCCCCAGGTGGCAGGTGGGGTGAAGGCAGGGAAGAGGCCTACAGGAACTATGGAGGAGCTATTTCTCAAACCTGTGAAGAGACAGATCTGTGTGGCACATGGGATGGTCTGTGGCAGCCAATAACATGCAATTCCCAAATTTCTGAATGGGGAGAGCATAACTGACTAAATCTACCATCTCATTCACACTAAGGCCTCAGCTCCCACATTGTCTCCCGCCAAAGACTGAGTGTGGTATAAATACTGAGGCAGATCCATTCTTAAAAAATGCAGAAATCCTTTGAATGGCAACTTTGGCTTAAGGACTCCCGACCAGCCTTGACAAAAATTTCTTAGAACTGCTCTGCTAAAATTTCCTTCCCTTTCTCCTCCACAGGTGTCAGTGTGCATCACAGTCCATCACAACTCCTAATCTCATGTCTCTATCACCATCTTTACTCACAGACACTCTCCCCAACCAACCTCATACATGTCTAAGATATTAATATTTAGAAATGTGGATGAGGCCAAGCATAGAAGCTCATGACTAATTGCCTACATCAAATCACTCAAAATTGTCAGAAAATAATTGTGCTTTATTTAGATTATAGTTGGATATTTTATAATAGCACTTGCTCCTCTTAGAAAAGATAAAATAAATAGAACCAGCAATACAGGGTCACCGACGTTGCATCATATCAGTGAGGCGTAGTTAAGTCACATCTGTATAAAATGAGGCATGTGCAATATGGTCTGCCACATTCCCCATTAAGCCTCCCTGCCTCCATAACTACTTTATTCATACATGAGACTTCTCTAAGTCCCGTAATATAATCATTTGAGTTTGTTACACTGGCTTAGTAATCTCAATAAACTAAGCTTTAAAGGTATCTTTTGAGAAAGAGATAGAGACATGTGAGCCACCATATGGGTGAGGATGTGGAAAGAAGGTTGTAGCCTTTACAGAGATTTGGGGAATTGCAAAGCAGGGATGCCAGAAGAGCAACAACTGTAAAGATTTAGAGTTAATTACTGAAATAACTGGCTGAAGAATATGAACCCTGCAAAGAGGCAAAAAAAAAAAACCAAAAACAAAAACAAAAAAACAGACAGATACCATGAAACAGAAATAGATGGAATCAGAGTACCAAAAGCTGAAACAAAGATAAAGAGTAGATTCTGTAGCATAAGAAATTCAGAAGTTGTACATAGAAAGGAGAGTTTCCATTTCAGTCTACCTCCCTGGTACTTGAGATTTTAAAAGTACATGAGATTGGCCGGG